>NC_132805.1:37628618-37833278 GCF_048594095.1 Paramormyrops kingsleyae | reverse complement strand
ACACCCCTGATTGTAATCCAACTGGGTTACATCCCCTGGAGGGGGTTAATTATTTATATAATTCATAGTCTGGACATGTTTGATAATGATGGAGGGTTAAATAACTCCCATTATAAATATATTAACGTCCAAAGGGACTTTGAAAGTGTTGGAGGGTTAAATATCCCCATTATAAAAATGTTTAGTGTATAAAGTGACTTTTACAATGATGGAGGGTCAAATTACCCCCACATGTAAATGTATTAACACTTTATCTAAAATAACATTTAAATATAAATATACCAAAGTCTAAAATGACTTTTAAAATCATTAATGATTAAATAACCATTAAATATAATTATAATAAGGTCTAGAATGACTTTTAAAATTGTGGAGGGTTAAATGACCCCCATATATAAAAACTGCTTTTCACTGTGCTCCCCTCATTTGCCTTAAGCCTCCGCAGAGGAAGGATGTGGGACACACTATATATTGGATGGATCAACTTTACAGGGGCTGTATTCTACTCTCTCACTGTGTCACCCTCATTCTCCTTAAGCCTCTACAGAGGAAGGATGCATGACACAACACTGGATGGATAAACTTTATTGGGGCAATGTCTGTTTCTCTTTCTGTGTCACCTTCATTCTCCTTAAGCCTCTACAGAGGAAGGACGTGGGACACAATGCTGCAGGTATTGGCTTTATTATTCTTTTCATGCTGTGTTAATTAAACAACACAATCAGTTTACTTATGCTAGTGGAAAGGTGCTTGGCACTGGATGGCCTAAAATCCTACTTGGGGAGGACTAACATGCCCCCCAACATTGGATTGTGGAGGATTAAAATGACTACCACATCTAAACCTATGGAGGGTTTAAATAACCCCCATATCTAAAACTTTTCTTCACTGTGTTACCATATGTCTCCCTCAAACCCCTACAGGGGAAGGAGGTGGTACACAGCTTTAGCCAATTAGCTTTATTGGGATTGTGTTTGGCGTTAGATGGATGTGGATTGAGTCCGGAGGTAGGCCTCACCCTGGAAGTTGCCCGCCGGGAGGTAGGCCCGTGAGCGGTTGTTGGTGCCGCGGGTGATGTCGCCTGATGGTATCGCGGTGTCGACTCTGTAAGTGGCCACCACTAAACCCATGGGGCTTGCCCGCCGGGAAGTAACTGCCTGTGAGAGGCCGTTGTGTCGCGCGGGGGATCTCACCGGTCAGTGTGGCAGTGTCGGCCCCGTAAGTGGCGACCTCTAAACTCGTGGGGCTTGTCCGCTGGGAAGTAACTGCCTGTGAGAGGCCATTGTGTCGAACGGGGGATCGCAGCACCGGTCAGTGTGGCAGTGTCGGCCCCGTAAGTGGCGACCTCTAAACTCGTGGGGCTTGTCCGCTGGGAAGTAACTGCCTGTGAGAGGCCGTTGTGTCGAACGGGGGGATCGCAGCACCGGTCAGTGTGGCAGTGTCGGCCCCGTAAGTGGCGACCTCTAAACTCGTGGGGCTTGTCCGCTGGGAAGTAACTGCCTGTGAGAGGCCGTTGTGTCGAACGGGGGATCGCAGCACCGGTCAGTGTGGCAGTGTCGGCCCCGTAAGTGGCGACCTCTAAACTCGTGGGGCTTGTCCGCTGGGAAGTAACTGCCTGTGAGAGGCCGTTGTGTCGAGCGGGGGATCGCAGCACCGGTCAGTGTGGCAGTGTCGGCCCCGTAAGTGGCGACCTCTAAACTCGTGGGGCTTGTCCGCTGGGAAGTAACTGCCTGTGAGAGGCCGTTGTGTCGAGCGGGGGATCGCAGCACCGGTCAGTGTGGCAGTGTCGGCCCCGTAAGTGGCGACCTCTAAACTCGTGGGGCTTGTCCGCTGGGAAGTAACTGCCTGTGAGCGGCTGTTGGTGGACAGCAGTGTCGGCTCCGTAAGTGGCGACCACTTAACCCATGGGACCTGCCCGCCGAGAAGTAACGGCCTGTGGGAGGCTGCTGACGCTGCGGGTGTTGTCTTCTGTTCGGCGTGGCGGTGTCGGCTCCGTAAGCGGCGACCACTTAACCCATGGGACCTTGCCGCCGAGAAGTAACGGCCTGTGGGAGGCTGCTGACGCTGCGGGTGTTGTCTTCTGTTCGGCGTGGCGGTGTCGGCTCCGTAAGTGGCGACCACTTAACCCATGGGACCTTGCCGCCGAGAAGTAACGGCCTGTGGGAGGCTGCTGACGCTGCGGGTGTTGTCTTCTGTTCGGCGTGGCGGTGTCGGCTCCGTAAGTGGCGACCACTTAACCCATGGGACCTTGCCGCCGAGAAGTAACGGCCTGTGGGAGGCTGCTGACGCTGCGGGTGTTGTCTTCTGTTCGGCGTGGCGGTGTCGGCTCCGTAAGTGGCGACCACTTAACCCATGGGACCTTGCCGCCGAGAAGTAACGGCCTGTGGGAGGCTGCTGACGCTGCGGGTGTTGTCTTCTGTTCGGCGTGGCGGTGTCGGCTCCGTAAGTGGCGACCACTTAACCCATGGGACCTTGCCGCCGAGAAGTAACGGCCTGTGGGAGGCTGCTGACGCTGCGGGTGTTTTCTCCTGTCGGCGCCTCGGTGTCGGCTCCGTAAGTGGCGACCACTTATACCGTGGGGCCTGCCCGCTGGGAGGTCGGCCTGTGAGTTACTGCTGATGCCGCGGGTGTATTCTCCTGTTGGTGCTGCAATGTCGGCTCTGTAAGTGGCCACCATTAATCCCATAAGGGCTTGCTCGCCGGGAGGGAAAGGCCTGTGAGCGGTTGTTGACGTCACAGGTGATTGCCAGCCTATAGTGGGCAGATAGCCAGATCTGGGAGAAGGCGGACCGGCGTAGGCTGAGGTTAAAGGCCCACCACGCTGTTGAACCACATTGGAATGCAGATCTGAGGGGGCAACATCCGATTTAGGCGAAACCCCATACACATTATGGACCCCGGGGTACTTTAGCTGCAGGGAAGGGCACAAACCTGTTGGCGTCACAATGTCGGCTCCACAAGCGGCCACCGTCTCCCATAGAGAGCTACCGGGTGCCAGTGCTCTCCTGGACCTTCCACGACATCATCGCCACCGTCCCCTGAAGGAAATCAGGTAAGAAATGACAATCTTTACTATGGGGATAATTATGCATGTTCAAACCCTGTTTAAAGGGATGATGTGTTGGGGCGTAAGCGGGCTGATGCACCGATGAACCTGATTGATTGGCCAGTGCATTACTGTGTCCCTGGCATGCCAGGGTGCAGGCAGGGGTCTCGACCCCTATTCATAACCCTAACCCCTGACCCTAACCCTAACCCTAACCCTAACCCTAACCCTAACCCTAACCCTGACCCTGACCCTAACCCTAACCCTAACCCTAACCCCTAACCCCTAACCCCTAACCCTAACCCCTAACCCCTAACCCTAACCCCTAACCATAACCCTAACCCTAACCCTAACCCTAACCCTAACCCTAACCCAAATTGGCCAGTGCCTTCCTGTGGCCCTGGGACGCTGGGGTCACAGGCTCTGGGGTTTCTCACCGCAATTCATAACCCTAACCATAAGCCTAACCTAAACCCTAACCATAACCCGAAACGGAAATGCTGAGCCCTTGGTGGGGAAATAACCTGAAACAAGAATAAAAAGGCTGATAATTACCTGTCAGCGTGGCTGCTGCTCCATCTGCTCCTCCGGTCCACTTACCTGATATTTTGCACTCTCCTGCATCCATCTTCTCCATCACCCATGGAAAAATAAAAATTAAAGCACCACAGTTAATATTTTAAGCCCCAGTTGGGGAATGGACAGTGTGCGCGCATGCGGGTGGATGCACCGATGGACCCGAATTGGCCAGTGTCTTCCTGTGGCCCTGGGACGCTGGGGTCACGGGCCCTGGGGCTATTAACCGCAATTCATAACCCTAACCATAAGCCTAACCTAAACCCTAACCATAACCCGAAACGGAAATGCTGAGCCCTTGGTGGGGAAATAACCTGAAACAAGAATAAAAAGGCTGATAATTACCTGTCAGCGTGGCTGCTGCTCCATCTGCTCCTCCGGTCCACTTACCTGATATCTTGGACTATCCTGCATCCATCTTCTTCATCACCCATGGAAAAACAAAAATTAAAGCACCACAATTAATATTTTAAGCCCCAGTTGGGGAATGGACGGTGTGCGCACAAGCGGGTGGATGCACCGATGGACCCAAATTGGCCAGTGCCTTCCTGTGGCCCTGGGACGCTGGGGTCACAGGCTCTGGGGTTTCTCACCGCAATTCATAACCCTAACCTAAACCCTAACCATAACCCGAAATGGAAATGCTGAGCCCTTGGTGGGGAAATAACCTGAAACAAGAATAAAAAGGCTGATAATTACCTGTCAGCGTGGCTGCTGCTCCATCTGCTCCTCCGGTCCACTTACCTGATATCTTGGACTATCCTGCATCCATCTTCTTCATCACCCATGGAAAAACAAAAATTAAAGCACCACAGTTAATAATTTAAGCCTCAGTTGGGGAATGGACGGTGTGCGCGCAAGCGGGTGGATGCGCCGATGGACCCGAATTGACCAGTGCTTACCTGTGGCCCTGGGACACTGGGGTCACAGGCCCTGGGGTTTCTCACCGCAATTCATAACCCTAACCATAAGCCTAACCTAAACCCTAACCATAACCCGAAACGGAAATGCTGAGCCCTTGGTGGGGAAATAACCTGAAACAAGAATAAAAAGGCTGATAATTACCTGTCAGCGTGGCTGCTGCTCCATCTGCTCCTCCGGTCCACTTACCTGATATCTTGGACTATCCTGCATCCATCTTCTTCATCACCCATGGAAAAACAAAAATTAAAGCACCACAGTTAATATTTTAAGCCCCAGTTGGGGAATGGACGGTGTGCGCACAAGCGGGTGGATGCACCGATGGACCCAAATTGGCCAGTGCCTTCCTGTGGCCCTGGGACGCTGGGGTCACAGACTCTGGGGTTTCACCGCAATTCATAACCCTAACCATAAGCCTAACCTAAACCCTAACCATAACCCGAAATGGAAATGCTGAGCCCTTGGTGGGGAAATAACCTGAAACAAGAATAAAAAGGCTGATAATTACCTGTCAGCATGGCTGCTGCTCCATCTGCTCCTCCGGTCCACTTACCTGATATCTTGGACTATCCTGCATCCATCTTCTTCATCACCCATGGAAAAACAAAAATTAAAGCACCACAGTTAATATTTTAAACCCCAGTTGGGGAATGGACAGTGTGCGCGCATGCGGGTGGATGCACCGATGGACCCGAATTGGCCAGTGTCTTCCTGTGGCCCTGGGACACTGGGGTCACAGGCCCTGGGGTTTCTCACCGCAATTCATAACCCTAACCATAAGCCTAACCTAAACCCTAACCATAACCCGAAACGGAAATGCTGAGCCCTTGGTGGGGAAATAACCTGAAACAAGAATAAAAAGGCTGATAATTACCTGTCAGCGTGGCTGCTGCTCCATCTGCTCCTCCGGTCCACTTACCTGATATCTTGGACTATCCTGCATCCATCTTCTTCATCACCCATGGAAAAACAAAAATTAAAGCACCACAGTTAATATTTTAAGCCCCAGTTGGGGAATGGACGGTGTGCGCACAAGCGGGTGGATGCACCGATGGACCCAAATTGGCCAGTGCCTTCCTGTGGCCCTGGGACGCTGGGGTCACAGGCTCTGGGGTTTCTCACCGCAATTCATAACCCTAACCATAAGCCTAACCTAAACCCTAACCATAACCCGAAATGGAAATGCTGAGCCCTTGGTGGGGAAATAACCTGAAACAAGAATAAAAAGGCTGATAATTACCTGTCAGCGTGGCTGCTGCTCCATCTGCTCCTCCGGTCCACTTACCTGATATCTTGCACTCTCCTGCATCCATCTTCTCCATCACCCATGGAAAAATAAAAATTAAAGCACCACAGTTAATATTTTAAGCCCCAGTTGGGGAATGGACGGTGTGCGCACAAGCGGGTGGATGCACCGATGGACCCGAATTGGCCAGTGTCTTCCTGTGGCCCTGGGACGCTGGGGTCACGGGCCCTGGGGCTATTAACCGCAATTCATAACCCTAACCATAAGCCTAACCTAAACCCTAACCATAACCCGAAACGGAAATGCTGAGCCCTTGGTGGGGAAATAACCTGAAACAAGAATAAAAAGGCTGATAATTACCTGTCAGCGTGGCTGCTGCTCCATCTGCTCCTCCGGTCCACTTACCTGATATCTTGGACTATCCTGCATCCATCTTCTTCATCACCCATGGAAAAACAAAAATTAAAGCACCACAGTTAATATTTTAAACCCCAGTTGGGGAATGGACAGTGTGCGCGCATGCGGGTGGATGCACCGATGGACCCGAATTGGCCAGTGTCTTCCTGTGGCCCTGGGACACTGGGGTCACAGGCCCTGGGGTTTCTCACTGCAATTCATAACCCTAACCATAAGCCTAACCTAAACCCTAACCATAACCCGAAACGGAAATGCTGAGCCCTTGGTGGGGAAATAACCTGAAACAAGAATAAAAAGGCTGATAATTACCTGTCAGCGTGGCTGCTGCTCCATCTGCTCCTCCGGTCCACTTACCTGATATCTTGCACTCTCCTGCATCCATCTTCTCCATCACCCATGGAAAAATAAAAATTAAAGCACCACAGTTAATATTTTAAGCCCCAGTTGGGGAATGGACGGTGTGCGCACAAGCGGGTGGATGCACCGATGGACCCGAATTGGCCAGTGTCTTCCTGTGGCCCTGGGACGCTGGGGTCACGGGCCCTGGGGCTATTAACCGCAATTCATAACCCTAACCATAAGCCTAACCTAAACCCTAACCATAACCCGAAATGGAAATGCTGAGCCCTTGGTGGGGAAATAACCTGAAACAAGAATAAAAAGGCTGATAATTACCTGTCAGCGTGGCTGCTGCTCCATCTGCTCCTCCGGTCCACTTACCTGATATCTTGGACTATCCAGCATCCATCTTCTTCATCACCCATGGAAAAACAAAAATTAAAGCACCACAGTTAATAATTTAAGCCTCAGTTGGGGAATGGACGGTGTGCGCGCAAGCGGGTGGATGCGCCGATGGACCCGAATTGACCAGTGCTTACCTGTGGCCCTGGGACACTGGGGTCACAGGCCCTGGGGTTTCTCACCGCAATTCATAACCCTAACCATAAGCCTAACCTAAACCCTAACCATAACCCGAAACGGAAATGCTGAGCCCTTGGTGGGGAAATAACCTGAAACAAGAATAAAAAGGCTGATAATTACCTGTCTGCGTGGCTGCTGCTCCATCTGCTCCTCCGGTCCACTTACCTGATATCTTGGACTATCCTGCATCCATCTTCTTCATCACCCATGGAAAAACAAAAATTAAAGCACCACAGTTAATAATTTAAGCTTCAGTTGGGGAATGGACGGTGTGCGCGCAAGCGGGTGGATGCGCCGATGGACCCGAATTGACCAGTGCTTACCTGTGGCCCTGGGACACTGGGGTCACAGGCCCTGGGGTTTCTCACCGCAATTCATAACCCTAACCATAAGCCTAACCTAAACCCTAACCATAACCCGAAACTGAAATGCTGAGCCCTTGGTGGGGAAATAACCTGAAACAAGAATAAAAAGGCTGATAATTACCTGTCTGCGTGGCTGCTGCTCCATCTGCTCCTCCGGTCCACTTACCTGATATCTTGGACTATCCTGCATCCATCTTCTTCATCACCCATGGAAAAACAAAAATTAAAGCACCACAGTTAATAATTTAAGCCTCAGTTGGGGAATGGACGGTGTGTGCGCAAGCGGGTGGATGCGCCGATGGACCCGAATTGACCAGTGTCTTCCTGTGGCCCTGGGACGCTGGGGTCACAGGCTCTGGGGTTTCTCACCGCAATTCATAACCCTAACCATAAGCCTAACCTAAACCCTAACCATAACCCGAAACGGAAATGCTGAGCCCTTGGTGGGGAAATAACCTGAAACAAGAATAAAAAGGCTGATAATTACCTGTCAGCGTGGCTGCTGCTCCATCTGCTCCTCCGGTCCACTTACCTGATATCTTGGACTATCCTGCATCCATCTTCTTCATCACCCATGGAAAAACAAAAATTAAAGCACCACAGTTAATAATTTAAGCCTCAGTTGGGGAATGGACGGTGTGCGCACAAGCGGGTGGATGCACCGATGGACCCAAATTGGCCAGTGCCTTCCTGTGGCCCTGGGACGCTGGGGTCACAGGCTCTGGGGTTTCTCACCGCAATTCATAACCCTAACCATAAGCCTAACCTAAACCCTAACCATAACCCGAAATGGAAATGCTGAGCCCTTGGTGGGGAAATAACCTGAAACAAGAATAAAAAGGCTGATAATTACCTGTCAGCGTGGCTGCTGCTCCATCTGCTCCTCCGGTCCACTTACCTGATATCTTGGACAATCCTGCATCCATCTTCTTCATCACCCATGGAAAAACAAAAATTAAAGCACCACAGTTAATATTTTAAGCCCCAGTTGGGGAATGGACGGTGTGCGCACAAGCGGGTGGATGCACCGATGGACCCAAATTGGCCAGTGCCTTCCTGTGGCCCTGGGACGCTGGGGTCACAGGCTCTGGGGTTTCTCACCGCAATTCATAACCCTAACCATAAGCCTAACCTAAACCCTAACCATAACCCGAAACGGAAATGCTGAGCCCTTGGTGGGGAAATAACCTGAAACAAGAATAAAAAGGCTGATAATTACCTGTCAGCGTGGCTGCTGCTCCATCTGCTCCTCCGGTCCACTTACCTGATATCTTGCACTCTCCTGCATCCATCTTCTCCATCACCCATGGAAAAATAAAAATTAAAGCACCACAGTTAATATTTTAAGCCCCAGTTGGGGAATGGACAGTGTGCGCGCATGCGGGTGGATGCACCGATGGACCCGAATTGGCCAGTGTCTTCCTGTGGCCCTGGGACGCTGGGGTCACGGGCCCTGGGGCTATTAACCGCAATTCATAACCCTAACCATAAGCCTAACCTAAACCCTAACCATAACCCGAAATGGAAATGCTGAGCCCTTGGTGGGGAAATAACCTGAAACAAGAATAAAAAGGCTGATAATTACCTGTCAGCGTGGCTGCTGCTCCATCTGCTCCTCCGGTCCACTTACCTGATATCTTGGACAATCCTGCATCCATCTTCTTCATCACCCATGGAAAAACAAAAATTAAAGCACCACAGTTAATATTTTAAGCCCCAGTTGGGGAATGGACGGTGTGCGCACAAGCGGGTGGATGCACCGATGGACCCAAATTGGCCAGTGCCTTCCTGTGGCCCTGGGACGCTGGGGTCACAGGCTCTGGGGTTTCTCACCGCAATTCATAACCCTAACCATAAGCCTAACCTAAACCCTAACCATAACCCGAAACGGAAATGCTGAGCCCTTGGTGGGGAAATAACCTGAAACAAGAATAAAAAGGCTGATAATTACCTGTCAGCGTGGCTGCTGCTCCATCTGCTCCTCCGGTCCACTTACCTGATATCTTGCACTCTCCTGCATCCATCTTCTCCATCACCCATGGAAAAATAAAAATTAAAGCACCACAGTTAATATTTTAAGCCCCAGTTGGGGAATGGACAGTGTGCGCGCATGCGGGTGGATGCACCGATGGACCCGAATTGGCCAGTGTCTTCCTGTGGCCCTGGGACGCTGGGGTCACGGGCCCTGGGGCTATTAACCGCAATTCATAACCCTAACCATAAGCCTAACCTAAACCCTAACCATAACCCGAAACGGAAATGCTGAGCCCTTGGTGGGGAAATAACCTGAAACAAGAATAAAAAGGCTGATAATTACCTGTCAGCGTGGCTGCTGCTCCATCTGCTCCTCCGGTCCACTTACCTGATATCTTGGACTATCCTGCATCCATCTTCTTCATCACCCATGGAAAAACAAAAATTAAAGCACCACAGTTAATAATTTAAGCCTCAGTTGGGGAATGGACGGTGTGCGCGCAAGCGGGTGGATGCGCCGATGGACCCGAATTGGCCAGTGCCTTCCTGTGGCCCTGGGACGCTGGGGTCACAGGCTCTGGGGTTTCTCACCGCAATTCATAACCCTAACCATAAGCCTAACCTAAACCCTAACCATAACCCGAAATGGAAATGCTGAGCCCTTGGTGGGGAAATAACCTGAAACAAGAATAAAAAGGCTGATAATTACCTGTCAGCGTGGCTGCTGCTCCATCTGCTCCTCCGGTCCACTTACCTGATATCTTGGACTATCCTGCATCCATCTTCTTCATCACCCATGGAAAAACAAAAATTAAAGCACCACAGTTAATATTTTAAGCCCCAGTTGGGGAATGGACAGTGTGCGCGCATGCGGGTGGATGCACCGATGGACCCGAATTGGCCAGTGTCTTCCTGTGGCCCTGGGACACTGGGGTCACAGGCCCTGGGGTTTCTCACCGCAATTCATAACCCTAACCATAAGCCTAACCTAAACCCTAACCATAACCCGAAACGGAAATGCTGAGCCCTTGGTGGGGAAATAACCTGAAACAAGAATAAAAAGGCTGATAATTACCTGTCAGCGTGGCTGCTGCTCCATCTGCTCCTCCGGTCCACTTACCTGATATCTTGCACTCTCCTGCATCCATCTTCTCCATCACCCATGGAAAAATAAAAATTAAAGCACCACAGTTAATATTTTAAGCCCCAGTTGGGGAATGGACAGTGTGCGCGCATGCGGGTGGATGCACCGATGGACCCGAATTGGCCAGTGTCTTCCTGTGGCCCTGGGACGCTGGGGTCACGGGCCCTGGGGCTATTAACCGCAATTCATAACCCTAACCATAAGCCTAACCTAAACCCTAACCATAACCCGAAACGGAAATGCTGAGCCCTTGGTGGGGAAATAACCTGAAACAAGAATAAAAAGGCTGATAATTACCTGTCAGCGTGGCTGCTGCTCCATCTGCTCCTCCGGTCCACTTACCTGATATCTTGGACTATCCTGCATCCATCTTCTTCATCACCCATGGAAAAACAAAAATTAAAGCACCACAGTTAATAATTTAAGCCTCAGTTGCGGAATGGACGGTGTGCGCGCAAGCGGGTGGATGCGCCGATGGACCCGAATTGACCAGTGCTTACCTGTGGCCCTGGGACACTGGGGTCACAGGCCCTGGGGTTTCTCACCGCAATTCATAACCCTAACCATAAGCCTAACCTAAACCCTAACCATAACCCGAAACGGAAATGCTGAGCCCTTGGTGGGGAAATAACCTGAAACAAGAATAAAAAGGCTGATAATTACCTGTCAGCGTGGCTGCTGCTCCATCTGCTCCTCCGGTCCACTTACCTGATATCTTGGACTATCCTGCATCCATCTTCTTCATCACCCATGGAAAAACAAAAATTAAAGCACCACAGTTAATAATTTAAGCCTCAGTTGGGGAATGGACGGTGTGCGCGCAAGCGGGTGGATGCGCCGATGGACCCGAATTGGCCAGTGCCTTCCTGTGGCCCTGGGACGCTGGGGTCACAGGCTCTGGGGTTTCTCACCGCAATTCATAACCCTAACCATAAGCCTAACCTAAACCCTAACCATAACCCGAAATGGAAATGCTGAGCCCTTGGTGGGGAAATAACCTGAAACAAGAATAAAAAGGCTGATAATTACCTGTCAGCGTGGCTGCTGCTCCATCTGCTCCTCCGGTCCACTTACCTGATATCTTGGACTATCCTGCATCCATCTTCTTCATCACCCATGGAAAAACAAAAATTAAAGCACCACAGTTAATATTTTAAGCCCCAGTTGGGGAATGGACGGTGTGCACACAAGCGGGTGGATGCACCGATGGACCCAAATTGGCCAGTGCCTTCCTGTGGCCCTGGGACGCTGGGGTCACAGGCTCTGGGGTTTCTCACCGCAATTCATAACCCTAACCATAAGCCTAACCTAAACCCTAACCATAACCCGAAACGGAAATGCTGAGCCCTTGGTGGGGAAATAACCTGAAACAAGAATAAAAAGGCTGATAATTACCTGTCAGCGTGGCTGCTGCTCCATCTGCTCCTCCGGTCCACTTACCTGATATCTTGGACTATCCTGCATCCATCTTCTTCATCACCCATGGAAAAACAAAAATTAAAGCACCACAGTTAATATTTTAAGCCCCAGTTGGGGAATGGACGGTGTGCGCACAAGCGGGTGGATGCACCGATGGACCCAAATTGGCCAGTGCCTTCCTGTGGCCCTGGGACGCTGGGGTCACAGGCTCTGGGGTTTCTCACCGCAATTCATAACCCTAACCATAAGCCTAACCTAAACCCTAACCATAACCCGAAACGGAAATGCTGAGCCCTTGGTGGGGAAATAACCTGAAACAAGAATAAAAAGGCTGATAATTACCTGTCAGCGTGGCTGCTGCTCCATCTGCTCCTCCGGTCCACTTACCTGATATCTTGCACTCTCCTGCATCCATCTTCTCCATCACCCATGGAAAAATAAAAATTAAAGCACCACAGTTAATATTTTAAGCCCCAGTTGGGGAATGGACAGTGTGCGCGCATGCGGGTGGATGCACCGATGGACCCGAATTGGCCAGTGTCTTCCTGTGGCCCTGGGACGCTGGGGTCACGGGCCCTGGGGCTATTAACCGCAATTCATAACCCTAACCATAAGCCTAACCTAAACCCTAACCATAACCCGAAACGGAAATGCTGAGCCCTTGGTGGGGAAATAACCTGAAACAAGAATAAAAAGGCTGATAATTACCTGTCAGCGTGGCTGCTGCTCCATCTGCTCCTCCGGTCCACTTACCTGATATCTTGGACTATCCTGCATCCATCTTCTTCATCACCCATGGAAAAACAAAAATTAAAGCACCACAGTTAATATTTTAAGCCCCAGTTGGGGAATGGACGGTGTGCGCACAAGTGGGTGGATGCACCGATGGACCCAAATTGGCCAGTGCCTTCCTGTGGCCCTGGGACGCTGGGGTCACAGGCTCTGGGGTTTCTCACCGCAATTCATAACCCTAACCATAAGCCTAACCTAAACCCTAACCATAACCCGAAATGGAAATGCTGAGCCCTTGGTGGGGAAATAACCTGAAACAAGAATAAAAAGGCTGATAATTACCTGTCAGCGTGGCTGCTGCTCCATCTGCTCCTCCGGTCCACTTACCTGATATCTTGGACTCTCCTGCATCCATCTTCTCCATCACCCATGGAAAAATAAAAATTAAAGCACCACAGTTAATATTTTAAGCCCCAGTTGGGGAATGGACAGTGTGCGCGCATGCGGTTGGATGCACCGATGGACCCGAATTGGCCAGTGCCTTCCTGTGGCCCTGGGACGCTGGGGTCACAGGCTCTGGGGTTTCTCACCGCAATTCATAACCCTAACCATAAGCCTAACCTAAACCCTAACCATAACCCGAAATGGAAATGCTGAGCCCTTGGTGGGGAAATAACCTGAAACAAGAATAAAAAGGCTGATAATTACCTGTCAGCGTGGCTGCTGCTCCATCTGCTCCTCCGGTCCACTTACCTGATATCTTGGACTATCCTGCATCCATCTTCATCACCCATGGAAAAACAAAAATTAAAGCACCACAGTTAATAATTTAAGCCTCAGTTGGGGAATGGACGGTGTGCGCGCAAGCGGGTGGATGCGCCGATGGACCCAAATTGGCCAGTGCCTTCCTGTGGCCCTGGGACGCTGGGGTCACAGGCTCTGGGGTTTCTCACCGCAATTCATAACCCTAACCATAAGCCTAACCTAAACCCTAACCATAACCCGAAATGGAAATGCTGAGCCCTTGGTGGGGAAATAACCTGAAACAAGAATAAAAAGGCTGATAATTACCTGTCAGCGTGGCTGCTGCTCCATCTGCTCCTCCGGTCCACTTACCTGATATCTTGGACTCTCCTGCATCCATCTTCTCCATCACCCATGGAAAAATAAAAATTAAAGCACCACAGTTAATATTTTAAGCCCCAGTTGGGGAATGGACAGTGTGCGCGCATGCGGTTGGATGCACCGATGGACCCGAATTGGCCAGTGCCTTCCTGTGGCCCTGGGACGCTGGGGTCACAGGCTCTGGGGTTTCTCACCGCAATTCATAACCCTAACCTAAACCCTAACCATAACCCGAAATGGAAATGCTGAGCCCTTGGTGGGGAAATAACCTGAAACAAGAATAAAAAGGCTGATAATTACCTGTCAGCGTGGCTGCTGCTCCATCTGCTCCTCCGGTCCACTTACCTGATATCTTGGACTATCCTGCATCCATCTTCTTCATCACCCATGGAAAAACAAAAATTAAAGCACCACAGTTAATAATTTAAGCCTCAGTTGGGGAATGGACGGTGTGCGCGCAAGCGGGTGGATGCGCCGATGGACCCGAATTGACCAGTGCTTACCTGTGGCCCTGGGACACTGGGGTCACAGGCCCTGGGGTTTCTCACCGCAATTCATAACCCTAACCATAAGCCTAACCTAAACCCTAACCATAACCCGAAACGGAAATGCTGAGCCCTTGGTGGGGAAATAACCTGAAACAAGAATAAAAAGGCTGATAATTACCTGTCAGCGTGGCTGCTGCTCCATCTGCTCCTCCGGTCCACTTACCTGATATCTTGGACTCTCCTGCATCCATCTTCTCCATCACCCATGGAAAAATAAAAATTAAAGCACCACAGTTAATATTTTAAGCCCCAGTTGGGGAATGGACAGTGTGCGCGCATGCGGGTGGATGCACCGATGGACCCGAATTGGCCAGTGTCTTCCTGTGGCCCTGGGACGCTGGGGTCACGGGCCCTGGGGCTATTAACCGCAATTCATAACCCTAACCATAAGCCTAACCTAAACCCTAACCATAACCCGAAACGGAAATGCTGAGCCCTTGGTGGGGAAATAACCTGAAACAAGAATAAAAAGGCTGATAATTACCTGTCAGCGTGGCTGCTGCTCCATCTGCTCCTCCGGTCCACTTACCTGATATCTTGGACTATCCTGCATCCATCTTCTTCATCACCCATGGAAAAACAAAAATTAAAGCACCACAGTTAATAATTTAAGCCTCAGTTGGGGAATGGACGGTGTGCGCGCAAGCGGGTGGATGCGCCGATGGACCCGAATTGACCAGTGCTTACCTGTGGCCCTGGGACACTGGGGTCACAGGCCCTGGGGTTTCTCACCGCAATTCATAACCCTAACCATAAGCCTAACCTAAACCCTAACCATAACCCGAAACGGAAATGCTGAGCCCTTGGTGGGGAAATAACCTGAAACAAGAATAAAAAGGCTGATAATTACCTATCTGCGTGGCTGCTGCTCCATCTGCTCCTCCGGTCCACTTACCTGATATCTTGGACTATCCTGCATCCATCTTCTTCATCACCCATGGAAAAACAAAAATTAAAGCACCACAGTTAATAATTTAAGCCTCAGTTGGGGAATGGACGGTGTGCGCGCAAGCGGGTGGATGCGCCGATGGACCCGAATTGACCAGTGCTTACCTGTGGCCCTGGGACACTGGGGTCACAGGCCCTGGGGTTTCTCACCGCAATTCATAACCCTAACCATAAGCCTAACCTAAACCCTAACCATAACCCGAAACGGAAATACTGAGCCCTTGGTGGGGAACAGTGGTGGAGGAAGTACTGAAGCTTAGTACTTAAGTAAAAGTACAAGTATCCCACAAAATATGTACTCAAGTAAAAGTAGAAGTGCTACATCAACAATCTTACTTAAGTGAAAGTACTAAGTACTTACTTTTAAATTTACTTTAAAGTATTTCTTTAAGTAAAAGTACTCACACAATGGTTTGTCTCAACGTCTGGGGTGTGCCATTTTGTAAAAGAATAGTAGATATACTGACTTACGCCCCTACCAATGTCATTGCTCGTAATAATTACAAGCAACTATACAGTATATGTGTATTGTAAGGTTTTGTGTGCTTATTGTGCATGCACTCTGCAATACTGTGTGTACCCTAACTTAGAATTATGTGGATGACAAGTTATCTACTAGGTATTACCCACTAATATACCATTAAGATAAACCAATCAGGACATGATATATCTTTAAATCATTTATGTACTTGCAAAACTATTCAACACATCTGTTAAGAGCAGTAAAAGGGAAACACAACAGTAACCAAACACTAGTGGTGGGGTGGCGACATGTTGAATGTCTCGTCTTCTTGAAATCAAGGCAGTCTACCAGCTCTTGCTGCCAATTGACGCGCGCTCTGCCATCATTGGAACTAATTAAGTCACCTGATTGGTAGGAAATGGCAAACAACGCCAGAACGCAATAGGCTATTTTTTCATGCAAGATTTTGAGGAAATTGTGTTCATAAAATGTAAGGACTAACGGCATAAATTGTAGAAATGTAGTGGAGTAGAAAGTACAGATAATTGCCGCAAAATGTAATGGAGTAAAATAAAAAGTATGCCTTATTATTTTTACTTAAGTAAAGTACAGATACGTAAAAATGTACTTAAGTACAGTAACGAAGTACAAATACTTTGTTACATTCCACCACTGCCAATGTCTGAATGTCATTGATTGGTTGCATTTGAAGGGCTCCAAAGGCGAAATAATAATAATGCTGCATTATGGAATCTTACGTTGTGTGTCATGGATACTACTCGCTCCAAATCTCCCGACCACTATGTTGATCTGAGACAGCAAGACAGAGGGATCCGAGACCAAGACAATAGACCGTCGAGACCGAAGATCAAGACAGCATAAAAGACCGGTCTCGAGACATCAAACTCTAGCAAATGCACATACAAATATTCATATGACATAATAAATAAATTTTCATTTTAATAGTTAAACACCTTCTAAAACAACAACCCGGTAGGAAGATAGTGATACACATTATATTCATATTACACAATAAATACCTTCCACCCGACACATGAGACACCTTCAACTCATCTTAAATTTCTGTATGCATCTCGCCGTTAACAACATACCTGCTTTTTTATACTACCAGCGTCCTTTCATATTTAAACCGGAGCAAAAATTGCCAACAATTACACTGCTGTCGCTCAACTTATGCCTTAAGAGAACCGCTACAACCATGGGCGTAAATCCCGGGGGGGACGGAGGGGACATGTCCCCCCCTATCCGAGGGTTGTCCCCCCCCAAAAAAAAAACAATATAAAAAAAAAATCGCACTATCTATTGTGAAAAATATATGTATGTATATCTAAAATAATTCTGTAAGTAGAAAAAAAAACAAACGCAAAAAATGCATTTAGAAACAGTTAAGTTCCCCCTCCCCTTCCTCACAGTGGTTTGGCCAACTGCCTGCTTTCCCAGTTCACCTCAGCTACACGCACGAGTCAGGTGTGTGGCTCAATTAATGTTGAACTCCAGTAAGTAGGGTATTTTATTCACTTTAAATAAAGCGATTCTCTTTAATGTAGTTGATGCAGACTCATTCATAAATTAGTTGCGGCAAAAATGCTGATTACCGATGTAATTTTCCATGAATCTGCTATATTAGCGATTAAAATATTACTTATCTAGTTAACGTTAGCTTGTTTACAATAGCTTGTTGCATAGTGCACTGCAACTAACACGCCAAAGCCGTTTCCCATGCATTGTTTTATTTGTGACGACTTGGCATAATGTTAACTTAACATTAACGGCCACAATTAGCATATTGTTTAGCTGTGCATTTACTAAATGAGCACTGTGCTACGTCCGAACTGACCCCACTGTATTTTTTTGTATAATCAATTTCTATTATGCATTTAAAGTCATGTTTAAATTTTATTGTATGTTGATGGCTTGACTGTAAACAACATAACAAACAATGCAATAAATAGTTTTGAAGAAAAATCTGCTTTGTCATTGAACCTGAGAAAACCTTTGAAAATAACCATAATGACGCAGTCTCCATGCTACAATGATAATGATAGAAGCAAAGTTTTTCATTGTGGGGACATATCTTCATAAGTACAATTTGACTGTATTATTTGTGTCCCCTTCAAAAATTGCTCATGAGAAATTTTATATTTATTGTCCCCCCCTACTGTTAAATGAAATTTACGCCCATGGCTACAACCACCAGTTATCAGCCACAACTGCAGATTTCACCGGCAGCAACAGTAAACCTCACAATATAAAAATAAAATCCTCTTCTTACCGTCTGCCTTTCCAGTCTCTGATGTTGTTCTTCTGCACAATCTCCCAGAACGGCGAAACAGTCCAACCTACAAGCCGGCTTCTTATACGCGCCTCCAAACTCCAATTAGGTGAGAACCTACTTCCTGCTACGTCGCATGCGTGACGTCACAAGCGATACCACACCCATTAGATCGTAATAGCCTACGTTGTTTGACTGAACAGTGCTGCTGCTGACCATGTCCATCCTTTTATGGCCACAGCCTACCTGAGTGCTGCTGCTGACCATGTCCATCACTTTATGACCACAGTATACCTGAGTGCTGCTGCTGACCGTGTCCATCCCTTTATGATCACAGCCTACCTGAGTGCTGCTGCTGACCGTGTCCATCCCTTTATGACCGCAGCCTACCTGAGTGCTGCTGCTGACCGTGTCCATCCCTTTATGACCGCAGCCTACCTGAGTGCTGCTGCTGACCATGTCCATCACATTATGACCAGTCTACCTGAGTGCTGCTGCTGACCATGTCCATCCCATTATGATCACAGCCTACCTGAGTGCTGCTGCTGACCATGTCCATCCCATTATGATCACAGCCTACCTGAGTGCTGCTGCTGACCGTGTCCATCACTTTATGACCGCAGCCTACCTGAGTGCTGCTGCTGACCGTGTCCATCCCTTTATGATCACAGCCTACCTGAGTGCTGCTGCTGACCATGTCCATCACATTATGACCGCAGCCTACCTGAGTGCTGCTGCTGACCATGTCCATCCCTTTATGACCGCAGCCTACCTGAGTGCTGCTGCTGACCGTGTCCATCCCTTTATGACCAGTCTACCTGAGTGCTGCTGCTGACCGTGTCCATCCCTTTATGACCACAGCCTACCTGAGTGCTGCTGCTGACCGTGTCCATCACTTTATGACCACAGTCTACCTGAGTGCTGCTGCTGACCATGTCCATCCCTTTATGATCACAGCCTACCTGAGTGCTGCTGCTGACCATGTCCATCACTTTATGACCAGTCTACCTGAGTGCTGCTGCTGACCGTGTCCATCCCTTTATGACCACAGCCTACCTGAGTGCTGCTGCTGACCGTGTCCATCACTTTATGACCACAGTCTACCTCAGTGCTGCTGCTGACCGTGTCCATCCCTTTATGATCACAGCCTACCTGAGTGCTGCTGCTGACCGTGTCCATCCCTTTATGATCACAGCCTACCTGAGTGCTGCTGCTGACCGTGTCCATCACTTTATGACCACAGCCTACCTGAGTGCTGCTGCTGACCGTGTCCATCACTTTATGACCACAGCCTACCTGAGTGCTGCTGCTGACCGTGTCCATCCCTTTATGATCACAGCCTACCTGAGTGCTGCTGCTGACCATGTCCATCACTTTATGACCACAGTCTACCTCAGTGCTGCTGCTGACCGTGTCCATCCCTTTATGATCACAGCCTACCTGAGTGCTGCTGCTGACCGTGTCCATCCCTTTATGATCACAGCCTACCTGAGTGCTGCTGCTGACCGTGTCCATCCCTTTATGATCACAGCCTACCTGAGTGCTGCTGCTGACCATGTCCATCACATTATGACCGCAGCCTACCTCAGTGCTGCTGCTGACTGTGTCCATCCCTTTATGATCGCAGCCTACCTGAGTGCTGCTGCTGACCGTGTCCATCCCTTTATGATCACAGCCTACCTGAGTGCTGCTGCTGACCATGTCCATCACTTTATGACCACAGTCTACCTCAGTGCTGCTGCTGACCGTGTCCATCCCTTTATGATCGCAGCCTACCTGAGTGCTGCTGCTGACCATGTCCATCACTTTATGACCACAGTCTACCTCAGTGCTGCTGCTGACCGTGTCCATCCCTTTATGATCGCAGCCTACCTGAATGCTGCTGCTGACCGTGTCCATCCCTTTATGATCGCAGCCTACCTGAGTGCTGCTGCTGACCATGTCCATCACTTTATGACCGCAGCCTACCTCAGTGCTGCTGCTGACCGTGTCCATCCCTTTATGATCGCAGCCTACCTCAGTGCTGCTGCTGACCGTGTCCATCCCTTTATGATCACAGCCTACCTGAGTGCTGCTGCTGACCATGTCCATCACATTATGACCGCAGCCTACCTGAGTGCTGCTGCTGACCATGTCCATCACATTATGACCACAGCCTGCCTGAGTGCTGCTGCTGACCATCTCCATCACATTATGACCGCAGCCTACCTGAGTGCTGCTGCTGACCGTGTCCATCACTTTATGATCACAGCCTACCTGAGTGCTGCTGCTGACCATGTCCATCACATTATGACCGCAGCCTACCTGAGTGCTGCCGCTGACCGTGTCCATCCCTTTATGATCACAGCCTACCTGAGTGCTGCTGCTGACCATGTCCATCACATTATGACCGCAGCCTACCTGAGTGCTGCTGCTGACCGTGTCCATCCCTTTATGATCACAGCCTACCTGAGTGCTGCTGCTGACCATGTCCATCACATTATGACCACAGCCTGCCTGAGTGCTGCTGCTGACCATCTCCATCACATTATGACCGCAGCCTACCTCAGTGCTGCTGCTGACCGTGTCCATCCCTTTATGATCGCAGCCTACCTCAGTGCTGCTGCTGACCGTGTCCATCCCTTTATGATCACAGTCTACCTGAGTGCTGCCGCTGACCGTGTCCATCCCTTTATGACCGCAGCCTACCTGAGTGCTGCTGCTGACCGTGTCCATCCCTTTATGACCACAGCCTACCTGAGTGCAGCCGCTGTCCGTGTCCATCCCTTTATGACCACAGTCTACCTGAGTGCTGCTGCTGACCGTGTCCATCCCTTTATGATCACAGCCTACCTGAGTGCTGCTGCTGACCATGTCCATCACTTTATGACCGCAGCCTACCTCAGTGCTGCTGCTGACCGTGTCCATCCCTTTATGATCGCAGCCTACCTCAGTGCTGCTGCTGACCGTGTCCATCACTTTATGACCACAGTCTACCTGAGTGCTGCTGCTGACCGTGTCCATCCCTTTATGATCACAGCCTACCTGAGTGCTGCTGCTGACCGTGTCCATCCCTTTATGATCGCAGCCTACCTCAGTGCTGCTGCTGACCGTGTCCATCCCTTTATGATCGCAGCCTACCTCAGTGCTGCTGCTGACCGTGTCCATCCCTTTATGATCACAGCCTACCTGAGTGCTGCTGCTGACCGTGTCCATCACTTTATGACCACAGCCTACCTGAGTGCTGCTGCTGACCGTGTCCATCACTTTATGACCACAGCCTACCTGAGTGCTGCTGCTGACCATGTCCATCCCTTTATGACCACAGTCTACATGAGTGCTGCTGCTGACCATGTCCATCCCTTTATGACCACAGTCTACCTGAGTGCTGCCGCTGACCATGTCCATCACTTTATGACCACAGTCTACCTGAGTGCTGCTGCTGACTGTGTCCATCCCTTTATGACCAGTCTACCTGAGTGCTGCTGCTGACCGTGTTCATCCCTTTATGACCAGTCTACCTGAGTGCTGCCGCTGACCGTGTTCATCCCTTTATGACCAGTCTACCTGAGTGCTGCTGCTGACCGTGTCCATCCCTTTATGACCAGTCTACCTGAGTGCTGCTGCTGACCGTGTTCATCCCTTTATGACCAGTCTACCTGAGTGCTGCCGCTGACCGTGTTCATCCCTTTATGACCAGTCTACCTGAGTGCTGCTCCTGACCATGTCCATCTCTTTATGACCACACCCGAGTGCTTGTCAAGTTGTCCCTTTTTCTTTTGTGCAATTTCCCCAACTTGAAAGGAATAACAACATCCACTTGGAGGTATAACTGGATTCCACTCGACAGACTAGGCAAACCCACTATTTCTTTTATCCTTATTTTCCTTTTATTTGGATCTCAGCAAGGTAACCAATGTTGCCACCAGATAAAATAGTCAGGTAGAAAACCTTTAAGCAAACAAGAAAAGAAATAGACCCCAAATTATTACATACATATAAACATAACAAATGGACAAATTAATATGCAAATACGCAAATGCACATACAAATACAAATATTCACTTTACATATTCAATAAATTATTTCATTTTAATAGTTAAACACCTTCTAAAACAACATCCCGGTAGGAAGATATTGATACACATTATATTCATTTTACACAATAAATACCTTCCACCCGACACAGCCTAAGCCTGAGCCTGCTAGTGTAACAACCATCTCCCCCCCCCACCTCCCAGCAGCCTCAACAGCAGCAAGCACCAATGCAGCAACAGCAGCTGGCTGGACTGAGTGAGCAACATGCATTTTTCAAAAGTGAGCAAGCCAAGAGCATTACCTTGTCCTTCTCCTCCAAGATGCACCGCATGCGACGCATGGGTTCTACCTCCCGCAAGGGCCGAGTGTGCTGCAACGCATACGGCAAGACCTTCTATGACAAGGGCACCCTGAAGATCCACTACAATGCTGTGCACCTGAAGATCAAGCACCACTGCACTATCGAGGGCTGCAACATGGTGTTCAGCTTCCTGCGCAGCCGCAACCGGCACAGCGCCAACCCTAACCCCCGACTACACATGCCCATGCTGAGGAACAACCGTGACAAGGACCTCATCCGCTCCAGCGTTGGCTCTGGCACATCTGTCATCTCCAGCACCAAAAGCAGTTTGACTCTGACCAGCCCGGGACGGCCACCTCTTGGCTTCACTACCCCACCGCTCGATCCCATGCTGCAGTCTCCCCTGCAAAGTTCTCTGATCTTCCCATCCTTGAAATCAGTCCAGCCAGTACAACCGGTACCCCCATTCTATCGTGCTCTGTTGTCCCCTGGGGATCTTGTCAGTTCACCGGTCTCCCTGCCCACCAGCTCCATACTCCCTCCGGCCTCTAACAACACGTCTCTCATCGAGCAGCAGGCCTCGGCCCCTGGCTCCCACAATTCTCTAGTGGCCGAGGCAGGGCTTGTCAGCCACAAGCTGCCTGGTACTGGCATCCAGGAACATTCTGTTGACCCCAAGAAGAAGCCACGCAAATCCAGTATGCCAGTGAAAATTGAGAAGGAGGTCATCAACGTGGCTGATGTGTTCGACGACAAAGAGGAGGAGGAGGATGAGGAAGGGGGCAGGGTCCTGAATGGAATGCCTAGCACCCAAGGATGCCACCATCCACATTCCCACCTTTACAACAACAGCAACCACAGTGGGGGCAGCAGCCAAGCATCTCCCAGCCGGGATGAGGTGAGCCCTGGGCTGGCACTGAGGAGCATTCTCCAGCTGGAGCAGGATGAAGCTCGGACTACCAGTGAGAGGTGGAGGGGGCCAGCGAAGGGGAGGGTGACTCAAACAGGGCAGACTGGGTGAGGGGTGGTGCCAGGGAGCGGTTCCCAGAGCTGCCGGGCCAGGGGGTCGACCCGAGTGCTGTCCTGTGCCACAAACCATACAGCTGCAAGGGCACTCACTTCAAGACAGTACATCTGCGCCAGATGCAGCGCTGCAAGGTTCCGGGCTGCAGCCTCACATTCTCCTCGACGCGGAGCTGCAACCAGCAGAGCAGAACCCCAGCCTGCGCCGGCACGTGGCCGAATGACTGCCCCCCACCCCCAGGCCTCTTACTTTCACTCTGTACTTGTGGAAGTCTCTAGAGACGCTTGGATGGGTAGCTCTGCTGCTGCGTCCCTGTGGCCCCAACGCGTCCTGTCACTTCCATGGAAACCCTCGTCCATCTCCAAAGAAACTGTTCGGACTCTTTTGTGACTGTTGCTCGCAGAAATGGTAGTAATAAGAAGAGAGCCTTCTCGGTGTATTATTAGTGTAATAATAGCTTTTAAATGACCCATTAACAGAGCATGACAGCCTCATCTGTAAATAACATCCCAGAGGGTTCTTCATGTAAAAAATGTACTGAGGGTGTCAGTGCCCATGCTTGTTTCATTTCATGGCACCTCCAGCTCTCAGACTGAAGGAAAATGTAGCCTCTAGCTCATTTGATTTCTTTATTTTCACTTTGATGCACACTTCAGACTAAAAAAAAAGAAGCTCAAATTCTTTTATAAATGTACCAATGCAGAAAAGGCCTGCATGCTTTTGGCTTCTGAACATATGAACATTTGTATGTTGACCCAGTCTTGCACTTTTCAAGTCTACAAGGGGATGTGTAATATTTTGTGTGTCTTGAAGTCACCTGCCTCTAAGGCGTTTTAAGAAAATGCTGAAATGCTTGTGGGTCCCAGATACAGAGAATGTGTGGCTCCTGAGCTGATGACCTGATTTTCTGCTTTCCATTTGAAACAACTATTGAGTCTTAGCGCAATAGCAGATAAGCAGAGTAATATTAATCTCTGCTTTTAGCTCTCATAAGAGCAGCCCAAGTGCTGTTCAAGGTATTGTTCAGAGAGAGATCTCTGAAGTGTTCCCAGGGAGTGATCTCTGAGGTATCATCCAGAGTGTGAAATCCAAGCTTAGTTGTTACTTCATTAATGATCCCTCCAGAAGTTGACAAGATTTCTGTATCTCTATATTATTTACATTTTAATGCTTCATTTAAGGTGATTCAGGTGCTTTCTGAAAACTGCATAAATCAAGCATGTATTTGAACTTAACTGTGATGAAAAACAACTGAAGTGTTTTCATATTTCAGGCTGGAGACACAAGCGTAAGGCACGAGTTTTAAGTTTGCTCTCCAGAAAATCTGGCCACAAGTCACTTTGGGTCCTCACTTAGTGTTCTGATGTGCTGTACCGTCACTAGTGGTGCATAAGTATGGGTAGCCACTGGAGACAAACTTCACCAGATCATTCAGCGTTTGGATATACGTTGTATCTGTATGAATTTTGGTGTCGGACTGCAGCAGTAACTTGATGCCAGTCATTATCATGGCCACCTGCTTGCTGCGTATGAAGGTGTAGGTGCCGCATGAGGCTGCTGCAGTGGCGTCCCCGCTGTTATGAGTGCAGTTGTGCAAAGTGGAAATGAAGCCCAGCCCCCCCCACATATAATACTCCTGTCTTATGAAATAAAACGATTCTTATAAAAACCAGGGGCAGTGATCATGGCAATCATAGGAGGCAGTCATATGATCATGTCAGTCATAGGAGGCAGTAATGTGATCATACCAAAGGAGGCAGTTACACAATCGAGCCAGTCACATGATCACACCACTCTCTGGAGGCAGTCACATGATCATTCCAAACATTGGAAGCAGTCATATGATCGCACCAAACACAGGAGGCAGTTGTGCAATCATGCCATTCAAAGGAGGCAGTCATATGATCACAGGAGGCAGTCACATGATCACACCACTCTCTGGAGGCACTCACATGATCATTGGAAGCAGTCATATGATTGCACCAAACACAAGAGGCAGTTGTGCAATCATGCCATTCAAAGGAGACAGTCATATGACCACAGGAGGCAGTCACATGATCATGCCAATCACAACAGGGAGTCACATGATCGCGCCAAACACAGGAGGCAGTTGTGCAATCATGCCATTCACAGGAGGCAGTCATATGATCACAGGAGGCAGTCACATGATCATGCCAATCACAACAGGCAGTCACATGAGCACACCAATCACAGGAAGTATTCACAAATCAAGCCAGTTCCAGGAGGCAGTGACATGAACATGCTAACCACAGAGCTGACACTGAAAAGACTCCCTGTCAAATATTTATTTAAAGGATTGAGGACACCAACAGTGATTCTACTTTAAACTTTAATTCGCTTACTTTAATTAAAGTGTGGTAGAAAAATGATAAATCAACCTCTCTGATAACACATTGACGTATTGTCCCTGAATCACTGCAAATACATGGTTAACATATGATTAGTATGATTACTTATGCGATCAATTGCGTAACATATTATATATTGTCTACTACAACTACTTTATTAAGCTATAACTCTCTGTGCACCAGTTGGGGCGGCTTCGAGTCTCTTCCTGCAAGTGGTTTCTCCCCCCCTTTGCTCCACTGTCTGCCTCTCCAAGGTCCGAGCTTCTGCGGAGCCAACTGCAGGCAGCTATCACAAAGCGAGGTCACACAGTATTCAAAACAATCTCTTCTTGCCTAAGGCCTAAAACATAACAGACCCAATATGCCTCCCCTCCCGGGCATACTAATGTCCAATTTTACTTCCACACTCCCCCCTTTTGAACACGCGAAATCCGCACTGTTCACACAGAATCAGAGTCCACAGTGTAGTAATACTCCGGACAAAAGCGCAGCGGGGCGATGGGCGCTGGCGGCGGTTGGATGGACCACGAGTCACCAGCAGAGTTGGCGTTGCTGGTCATATTGATGACAACCTGGGGCTGTGGCCCTCATTCATGCATGCCAAATTTCAGATTTCAGACCCCTGATTCGTACAGGTCGGCAGTGACGCCCCCTCATGTTCATTTGAGGCCTAGTGTTTAATTAATGACTTGCATTGCCAACCTCAGCAAATTTTCTTTCATACGTGCTGCACTCATAAGATTTTTCATTTATGAATGTTTAATTTAATTTCTATATACTTCATAAAAACAATAACATATGTGCATATATATGCATTCACACACACATAATCATATATATATATATTTAATTTTTTTTCCTTCACGATTAAAGATATTTATCTATCTATCTGTATAAATACACTCACCTAAAGGATTATTAGGAACACCATACTAATACGGTGTTTGACCCCCTTTCGCCTTCAGAACTGCCTTAAATCTACGTGGCATTGATTCAACAAGGTGCTGAAAGCATTCTTTAGAAATGTTGGCCCATATTGATAGGATAGCATCTTGCAGTTCATGGAGATTTGTGGGATGCACATCTATGGCACGAAGCTCCCGTTCCATCACATCCCAAAGATGCTCTATTGGGTTGAGATCTGATGACTGTGGGGGCCATTTTAGTACAGTGAACTCATTGTCATGTTCAAGAAACCAATTTGAAATGATTCGAGCTTTGTGACATGGTGCATTATCCTGCTGGAAGTAGCCATCAGAGGATGGGTACATGGTGGTCATAAAGGGATGGACATGGTCAGAAACAATGCTCCGGTAGGCCGTGGCATTTAAACGATGCCCAATTGGCACTAAGGGGCCTAAAGTGTGTCAAGAAAACATCCCCCACACCATTACACCACCACCACCAGCCTGCACAGTGGTAACAAGGCATGATGGATCCATGTTCTCATTCTGTCTCTGACTCTACCATTTGAATGTCTCAAGAGAAATCGAGACTCATCAGACCAGGCAACATTTTTACAGTCTTCAACTGTCCAATTTTGGTGAGCTCATGCAAATTGTAGCCTCTTTTTCCTATTTGTAGTGGAGATGAGTGGTACCCGGTGGGGTCTTCTGCTGTTGTAGCCCATCCGCCTCAAGGTTGTGCGTGTTGTGGCTTCACAAATGCTTTGCTGCATACCTCGGTTGTAACGAGTGGTTATTTCAGTCAAAGTTGCTCTTCTATCAGCTTGAATCAGTCGGCCCAGTCTCCTCTGACCTCTAGCATCAACAAGGCATTTTCGCCAACAGGACTGCCGCATACTGGATGTTTTTCCCTTTGCACACCATTCTTTGTAAACCCTAGAAATGGTTGTGCGTGAAAATCCCAGTAACTGAGCAGATTGTGAAATACTCAGACCGGCCCGTCTGGCACCAACAACCATGCCACGCTCAAAATTGCTTAAATCACCTTTCTTTCCCATTCTGACATTCAGTTTGGAGTTCAGGAGATTGTCTTGACCAGGACCACACCCCTAAATGCATTGAAGCAACTGCCATGTGATTGGTTGATTAGATAATTGCATTAATGAGAAATTGAACAGGTGTTCCTAATAATCCTTTAGGTGAGTGTATATCATGTTCATAAATAACATACACATTTCTTCATTATTATTAAAAGTTATGCTGTGTATGCCTGACACATGAACATTTAGCTCTACAACAAAGCTTTTACATCAAAGTTAAACAGTAACACAGTTGGTAACTTTGTGTAGGACATTAAATACCAATTCATTACAACTTTTCACATGGGTTTACCAAATACAGTATGTAATATCCTCTCCAAGGCAACCTTCTCTCTGGAATTTACTTAAGAAGTATGGCAGCAAGGAACTGTTTTCATTACATAATTATATATTAATAACAAACATAATTGTATAATGTTTGTTATTAATGTATATTACAGCTGTTAAGCAATGTTATGATGTAAAGGTATACATGCATGATGTTTATGAATGATTTCTGAATACTTAATTCATTATGAAGTTGTACTAAATGTTTTATGAATGCAATATAAAAGCATTATGAAGGTTACCATTTATTTACAGTATTTCAAGATTTTTTTTTTATTTATTTTGATTTGAGATTTTTTTAACCAATATTTTATTCAATTTCAGTTGCACTGTTAAGAAGGACATGTTTTGCACAGTTTAGAAAGATAAAGGAATATTTTGTAATAAATTTGTCTGCAGCTCTGTAAAAAAATCGTGAGAAAATTGTATCGTGAACGAATTGTGAAGCGTATCGAATCGTGAGTTGAGTGTATCATTACATCCCTACAACAGATCAACAAAAAATTTAGAAAAGACACTGAATATAAAAGTAGACTTAATGTAATCACTGCCATTACACCTGTAATGAAGCTCCAATATGGGGTAACTTCTGTGGAGACCCTTAATACAAACAATAGAAAGTAAGATGGGAAACATTTGGCATCAGAAAGAGCAGAAAAATACAAATGATAATGGGGGAAAAGTGAATAACAGAACAAGGAAGGAAAAAGCAGCCGTAACATAAGTGTGTTCCTGACTGGGTTTTTTGTGTGAAAATACAAATGTGCTATTCATTTAGCTTTTTTAAAATTGGAGAAAGCTTTATTACTTTGTCTTCCAGGTAAAATATGTAAACTATGCAGACTGCATGCAAACAAATATTACATACAAGAGTTGGCACAACATTGTCATCAGCGGGGTTCAGTACTGCTGTTAAATTTGTATCACTCAATGTACTGAAACAAGATGAGAGTGATTAATTTTAAAAAATCAATACAAGTATCAATAATACTTTTAGAGCAGCTGCACTTTAATCTCCTCAAGGTGACTGAGGGACAACTGGACATCCTACAGACAAGGTAGAGGTATGATCCAGGTCCAATTGGTGCTGCCGGACCAAGTACACACCAAAAGTGACCTAAAAGAAAGAAAGAAAAAAAAAAAACTCAGCTACGGTCAGTACACACTGAACAATGAAACAACTGTAAGAGAGATCAAAATAAATGGCCAGAACAAAGCCATTATCAATCAGATGAACCAATAAAATTGGAGATTAAAACATGTACTTCTGCTAGTACCTGAACTGGTTGTCAGACCTTGTTACACTTGATAGGTTATCAAAATTAGAGATCAATTGTACCAAATCTTCCATGTCTGTTGTAACATCGAATGATTTCCATCTTCAGTATTATTTTTGTCATAATACTCATATGAGGGTCCTTGTACTGCCTGTCCTGGCTACATATACATGATGTAAACTGACCCAAATGCAAAAATACCATTTATCTGAGGTCCTTCAGACTGCACTCCCCCTGTACTAACCTTCCCCTTGCGGCAGGCAGACAGTGAGTTTAGAGGCTCCGGCATGTGGGTGGCAGTCTGCTGATCAATCCCAATCATGTGACATCTTGCGCAGAGGTCCGTCACCTGGCACATCACATAAGGAGCTGCTCTGATGAGCCACCTGCTCATTGTCAGAAAACTATACTGATGCCGGCTAATAGGACAACTCACCTGGAAGACTAGGTCACCAATCACCACATGCTTCCAGTTATCCTCCTCAAATGGTTCTGCACCCATGACGACTAGATTAGCACGGAAACGTGCAATGAGCTGCTGGATGTCAAGGTTTTCAGCCTCAGGGCCCTGTCTGTTTCCCACAAAGAAGATATTAATTTAGATTTTATACATTCAAAATTTGTATACATCAATCCCCTTGTCTAAATTACTCAGAATGTCCACACAACATTTTAATGAGTGATAACAATTTTAACATTTATAGGATTAAAGGAAATTTTGATAACAGTTATCTCTTCAACTGTATGTGATGACTAACATCTGAAAAATAACACCTTTATTCTCTTCAAGCAGAATATTATGATATAGGTGTCACATATACAGTAGAATCTGCATGGCATTATACCTCTCGTTGATATGCTCCTTCAAGAACTTGACACTGGCCATGTTGATCATCAAATACTGTGCTTCATTTACCAGAGATAGACCAGCTACCAGCTTTGCATGGTCTGAAGAAGAGAGTCACCATTCATATCTTCACATATCATGGACTAAGTCTTCTAACTCCAATTCCCAACCTGAGATATTACTCTGCTCACAGTGAGTCAGCTGTGGCTAAGTGGCATGGAAGATGAATTGACTGCTAAAAAGGTTCTATTAAGTTGACTAATCAATTAATTTATCGATTATGTGTTAAATATAAAGTAAACAAGGAAGCAGAACAACCCTTAGCAAAATCAAGACCAATTAGCAAAATCTCAGGCCAAAATTCAAAGTGGAAAAAAGAATAATATACCATGGAACCAAGGCTAAAAGTACAGAAATTCTGGCTGTATAAGACTGAAATGGGGGGGGGGGGGTGTAATGGGGGAATCTCAACCTCGCTTCATTCCTCTGATGAAGCCAGGGCTCTGCTGAATCAGACGACAGGGCTTTCCCAGAAACTCAGAGATCCAATCAGCAGCTTCATCACCACAATCGACACTCTGAACTCTGAGGAAGAGAGAGAAATATACTATATATACTACTATATCAGTGGTGCCCAAACTGGGGGGCGCAGAGGTATTGCGGAGGGGCGCACCAATGGGATAGCCTCAGCAAAATAATCTCTTCACAGACTGGACATTTAAACAAATAAAGCAGCACAACATTACAGTAACTAACATTAAATAAACCACTAACTTACTTGTACGATTAGAGCATTTATGTAATTTATTTAAACTTTATTTTAATAGGTAAATTAACTGAAAACCAGTTCTCACTGCTTTACGTGATATTCGGGAGAAATATCAGATAACGCATCGGAACTTCCTGGGATACAAACGTCACGTTCTTCAGCCAATAAGGGCAAAGTTGTGTCGTCACGGAGGCAGTTCCAGTTTGTTCAGCCAGCTGAGAGGTGCTGTACGACCTGTCTTAAGTCGTCTTGCTCTTGCAAGGTTTTTGTACCATGTGACATTGTGACGCGTGACGACGTTTTGCAGCGCTGGACAAAAAAATCTAACCATATCATGAAAAACGAGGTTTAAAATTTTTTACATGAAGTGCAGGGAGACTATCAATTAATTGTTATGATTTAGTGTTGTTTTGTGCTATAGTATAGGCTGAAACCTGTGGTTATCATTAAAAACAAAATGCGGTAATCGTAAAACAAACTTTAATTTGTGTACACCAATGAATATTAACAGGAATGTTAAAGCTGCATTTGCATAATTTCAAACTTATGCTGGACTTTTATTTTTAATTGATTGCTCTTTTTTCTCCCATAGTGGTGAAATTGCACCATTTGTATTTTGTAATTGCATTCGTTTCGCTCAATTAGAAAAGGGAGTTGTATTTCAAATAAAGTTTAAATATGAACCTGTGTAGTTTGAATGGGGGGGGGGTCAATAATGTTCCTATCTAGAAAAGGGGGGCCCTGCAGAGAAAGTTTGGGAACCACTGTACTATATAAAGTGCTCACAGAAAGTCTTGGGATGCTTCCTTAATGGAGTAAAATATTGCTAATTTAATGATTTAATAAAAATCATTGCTTTTTTCATTTGCTCACAAAAATGTCACATTAGAAGCAGCCAGTAGTTTTAAGTAAGACATTCTTTTCAAGTACTAATAAATTGAAACCGAAATTATTAGTTATTAAAAAGCTGTTTTGAGTTAAAAAGTTCATTGATAAGCAGCTCTGTATTGTTGTGTGGTGTAGGTATTTGCTAATGCCTTTATTTTGGGAATGTTGTTTGATGTGGCAATGAAATATAAAGACTATACAGCCACAATAGTCACCAGTTAAGCGGAATTTTTGGGTTAAAACCATAGTGTGCTATGATGATGGTTCTTGCGGTGTTTAAAGAGAACCATTACAATAAGATCAATTAAATCAAACTGCACAAACGTTTTTGATTTTGTGGCAGGATACATGTTTTCCTATTCATTGAAATCAGGAGGATCTGCCAAAAGCATATTATGCATAGTGCTATGAAGAATCGATTTATAATCAATAGTATCAAAAGATGTAAGAGAGATGGATAATACTGCTTCTTTCAAAAAGATTTATGACCTAAAGGTCAAAAGGTTACTGGGTCAAAAGTTCACTGGGGGGTGAGGTTGGGGTGGATCCGGGTGATGCAACGACTAGTGACGTTATTTATTAAATTATTATTTTATTATTTATTATTATTTAATTATTTATTACATTTAAAACAAAGATTATTCAGATGTATAATAACAGTTTATGCATCTAAAATACACAAATCACATAGCTGTGTAAAGTGGCCGTTCTCAAACATCATACAGTGATAATATAATGCTAAAATCACATCCAGGGTGTCCTCTGCATTGTGTCCTGTGCTTCCTGGGATAGACACCAGCCTGACTTCAATTACAGCCTGACGTATATGTAATTATGAAAGATGGGTGACTGGAAGACATCATGACATTTGTAAAATAGATAATATAAGACACACATACCTGTCCCCACACACTTTACTCTGAAACACCTTGACACCTGGGTTCTGTTTATTGCCCTCTAGTGGAATGGATAAAGGTTTCATTCCTAAGAGAATTAATTCAGACAATGAAAACACAGAGAAGTCATACAATTGCACTAAGTTCTGATTAAATTTCTTACATTACATGGGAAGCTGCAGTTATTGGCAAGTATTTGTTTAATGGTCAATATTTATGCATGTTTTTGTTAAATGTTTTGTGGCTTCACAAACAGAATCAAACAAATACATATTATGTAACTAAAAGCATAATGAGTAAGCTCTGTATTCCTTAATTCTTTTATTATGTCTTTACTTCTTTTTCTCTTTTTCACTCTTCCTCTCTTCTCTCTCCTCCTTTCTTTCTCTTCCCTTCCTGAGCTGGTCTGGTGTGGTGGCCCCCTGGTGCACTAGGGATAGGTCCCTGAGCTGGTCTGGTGTGGTGGCCCCCTGGTGCACTAGGGATGGTTCCCTGAGCTGGTCTGGTGTGGTGGCCCCCTAGTGCACTAGGGATGGTTCCCTGAGCTGGTCTGGTGTGGTGGCCCCCTTGTGCACTAGGGATGGTTCCCTGAGCTGGTCTGGTGGCCCCCTAGTGCACTAGGGATGGTTCCCTGAGCTGGTCTGGTGTGGTGGCCCACTGGTGCACTAGGGATGGGTCCCTGAGCTGGTCTGGTGTGGTAGCTCCCCGGTGCACTGGGATGGGTCCACAAGCTGTGTTGGCCCCCCGGTGGCCGCTTTCCCGCCTACTGATCTCTCCTGCCCTGAACCTGCATGACCTGCTTCTTTTAATGCATAACACTAGATCAGTGCTTTCTGTTCTACTCATACAGAAAAACAATCCAAGAGAAAGGAAAAACCAAACAAACTTCATCCTAGAAAAGGGGTAGCAGGTCATGTGGGGTGTGGTCTGCCTGGGGTGGGGTTGCCCTGGGGGCTGCCCTCCCTCTCCCTTTGGCCTGGTCACAGTGCATGGTGGGCCCAGCCTGCCTGGGTTGACCAAACTACAACCTTCCCCCAATCAATCTTCTGTGCTCTTACCTCACCTCTGTTCCATCTCTATGTCCTAATGTACTGCTTTTATCTACCCCAACTTGATGTCAGCTTTTCGTATGTTTTTGACCATAGATAAAAGCTAGATAAAAAACTTTTATTACAGGCAAATTACCTGAATCTTGAAAAAAATATTTGCTTCATTTATACAGTTATTCTAACATATAAAGGGAAACATAAGTCAGATTTACAAAACCAGATATCCTAAACAGATATCTTTCTTAAAGTTTCAGGTAATGGTCAGATGATTCGGTATTCCATAGATAGACATCATCTGCCATGAGCTTGTCACCAGCAGTCTTTGGCTGTTACAAAGCAGATATGTCTGATTTTGCCATGGAAGTAGGGCTATTCTGTGTCCTGAATTTGTGGCTTTATGCTGGTGCCACTGTCACAGAACTGGTCAATAGCTTACAGGTAGCTCTTTGTGCTGTTGTCGCTCTGAGGTGTTGCCACAGTAACAAGGCTTACCTGTAGCGTGTAGACAAAGCTCTTTGCAGGCCCAGTGAATGCTAGGCTGGATCAGGCACAAACGAGGCTCCTGCTTCTGGCTCAAACAAACCCCATTAATGTTGACCACCATCCAGAGTCGGTCATAAAGAAGGCCGAGGGGTCCTACTGCCCATTGAGTCACCTGCAACAGTACAAAACACCAGAAGTATATTCAGACCTTGTACTACCGTATTTCTGTTTCATACTGGCTAATGCACTTTGCCATATCTTCAGCCCCTCCTTCTGGAGTGAGCCATGCATAGGTCCCCATACAGGAGAGTACCCTGGCTGTCCATTGGTCTGCCTGCTGCTCCCCTGTACTACCTCACCTGTCTCTCTGCTGTACTGTGCTGTCCCTCCATCTGCCCAAATGTCCCAAAGTTATGCAAACTACCCTCTGCTGGCCCGAGGGAGATGGGATTTCCCTTTCAGCCTGGTTCCTCCCATGGTTCCTTTCTCTGAGGGAATTTTTCCTTGCCTCACCTTAGAATTAGTCTCTGGGGTTTTTGGGCCTGGTACCTCCTCTCCAATTCTGTGACCAACTTTTGTCCCCAGTCTCCCCCTCATCATATCATCACTCTACTTTTTACTCACTTTATCTTTTCACTCAATCTACTGTCTACTATCTTCATGTACCCTATCCATTCTTCACTCACTGCCTTCTTATATCCTCATTATCTACCTGTTTCAGTCCTTTCACTATCTATTCTGTCTTATCCTTCATACCCTTGATACACAGTTGTATATTAACATCATGCCTGAAGATTACATTGCAACAGCTGCTTCTAGGACATCTGGAGATGCATGGCCTGTAAATTCTTTGTACTTGGTTTATTTACTATTGAGAATAAAGCATAAACTGTCCCGTTCATCCATCCATCCATCCGTCCATTTTCTGTGACTGCTTGTCCTATTCAGGGTCAGGGGTCCTGGAGCCTATCCCGAAGGCTACGGGTGCATGGCAATGCTGGTTTGAATTGTCTGTATACATTTATCTTAACCATAACATGCAGGCCTTTGCATCAATACCATTAATGTGGATGGTCCTGGGGCAGTGGTGCTTTCCCCAGCAGAGGGGGCTGATGATTGCTAGTCAACTGAGAGTAAGTGTTGAAAAGGCATCTACTTTTTGTAGAACTGCAAAAGTATGTAAACTGTAATGTAATTCACACACATAAACATAAAAACTGGAAGGCATAATGAAATTGACTGATGAGATTTGACTTGTGACTGGTACTTGGGTGACACTGTGTGACTCAATGGTCTAAACCTCTGTGCCTATGAGCGTAAGGTTCCCAATTTGAGCCTCAGCAGAACAGTCACGTGTCCATGGGCCCTTGAGCAGGGACCTTCACCCCCAGCATGCTGGCTACCCTGCGCCATGAGCCCCTAAGCTTGCTGTCACTTGAATATGTGCCTGTGTGTCTCATGGAGAGCAAGATGGGGTTGGCAAAAAAAATCCCCACAGAGATTAACAAAGTATCACTATTCTATTCTACTGGTTTTCTATATCTATCATGATTCACAGTGCTACTGGGAAAGAGGCTTCTACACAGACAGCGTTCACCATTCAGTGAGCACAGTAAGAGGAAACAGGCTTCTTCACACACAGCATTCACCACACAGTGAGTACAGTATGAGGAAACAGGTTTCTTCAGACAGCGTTCACCATTCAGTGAGTACAGTAAGAGGAAATGGGCTTCACAGACAGTGTACACCATTCAGTAAGCACAGTAAGAGGAAACAGGTTTCTTCAGACAGCGTTCACCATTCAGTGAGTACAGTAAGAGGAAACGGGCTTCTTCACAGACAGTGTACACCATTCAGTAAGCACAGTAAGAGGAAACAGGTTTCTTCACAAACAGCGCTCACCATTCAGTGAGAACAGTAAGAGGGATGGACACAGGGATGTATCATACCTCTATTGCTGCACATGATTTGACCGGATATATGAAAATTTGGCTCAGGGTTCTCTCACAATTGCTTGTCCTTAGTGTGGGAGAACATGCCACAGCCATATGGGAGAATTCTAGGCCCTCCCCTGTGCCACTGGGGCTGGGGATTTGTAGTCTTGTGGGGCTCTGGGGGTGTCGCACAAACGCAGAGCAAGTCGAAGCTGAGTGCAGCCTGTTCAGCCGGATGTAGTCCAGCCTCACTGGCTTCTGCACAAAGCAGTCCACCACAAATCTTAGAAGCTGCTGGATGTCACCGAAGGTGGACATGTAGCCAAAGGACACACGCACTGAGCCTGTAGGCCACCCATCGATCATGTCCACATCATCACCGCACACGTGGCCTGCCTGCACACACAGAGTACAGTGCAACAGGATGGTCACATAACTGCATACGAAAGAGCAGTGATCAAGTCTCATGATTACAGAGAATAGCCATGTAAAATGGGTTACTATCATCACACAACTGAATATGTTAATCATGTTGAATGCACATGGGCATGTGATCAGGTGCAATGGGTAATGTCTGCAGTAGTGCATAAATATAAAAACCGGCACCCATGAAAATTGGTCGCTGCTATGTTCAGGCACTTTCCCAGGAGCTGTATTTTTACTGGACTCTTCTACCAGTCTTACCTGGAGGTTGGCTTTCACCTGCTGGTCGCTCATGCCCAGGTAATGCTGACAGGCTCCTGTGTTGCAGAAGCAGCCAGTGCGCAGCTGGATATTAAAGAGGCTAGCTAGTTTCTGGACCTGCCAGGGCAAGATGGGCACTCAACAGGAAGCAGGAAATGACACACACAGCATCGATCACTTTTCCAAAGGACTTCTCATGTCCCATTTTGTCAGTAAAATCAAATAAAATGCTGCCTACTTCTGTTAGCTGAGCTTCCCATGTCCTGCCACAGCAAGCTGCTTAGGTAAAATGACTACATATTAAGAAAACATTGTATCCCATCATGATTACCTTAGAGTAGCCCACTATATCCCCATGGGCATCCAGCAGGTTGAAGTTTAACAGGGGTCCCTGGGTGCTGGGGTCCTGGTACTCAGTGTCACAGTATAACCTGGCCACTGGCTGGCCATTGTTATGCTGAAGGCAGGACAGCATCATGTAGGTGTGGCGAGCCAGGCCAAATGTGTGTAGCTGGATCCTCTCCATTCCCCCTGAAGTCACCACACATGCAAACACACAGAAACAGAACCAATAAATAATAATAAAAATAATAGTAATAATTAAAATAATATTGACAATAATAATAATCATCATCAAATTAATTTCTATTGCACTTTTTTCCATTACCAAAATCAGTTTTACAATCAAAACAAATGTACTGAAATCTCTGCAATCAAAAATCTTGCTGTTGAGGTCTTTAAAAAGTGATTCTAGGGATGATGCTTATAAATGTAGACTAGAGAACTGTTATATTAATAAGAGGCATAAACAACAAAGACAATCAACCATCCATAATACATAGTTTGGTCCTGGAATTGTGTGGCAAATTAGACCATGCAGAACATAAATGTTCTGCATGGTCTAATGTGTCAAGAAAGGTTGTTGGAACAGAAATACGACTTGAGGGATGATATTCCCATCAATAGTGAGCCTGCAGGAGCTAAAACCGGTGCTCTGGTTAGGTTTTTGAATTTACAGGTTCATGCAACTCCAGATCTCCTACAAGCACCTATTACAACTGAATCTAAATAGCTTCTAGGCTATGGGAGCCAGTGATCCAAAACCAGATGCAAATTACTATTCTACCTGTGCCTCTTTAACCCTTGGTGTACTTTTTTTTTCCAAAAATTTGTTTTTTTCAGTAGATTCTAATTTGTGTGAACCGGTGATCCAAATCCAACTGGAAACTATAGTACTTCCTGATTTGATTCAATTCATCTAAACATTTGTTCTGATTTGTTCACCAACTGATTCAGTGGCACTTCCTGTTTGCATAAAATAAATGAAACACTTGTGCTCTGATATATCAAAAATAGCCTATACACACCCCTAGACCAGGACTCCTGTCGGATGTCCCCGATCAGTGTGGAATACCCAATAATCAGTATTCATGGACTTTAGACTTTAAAATCACACACCTTGGATTCCTCTGGAGATGGAGCAGAACCAAAAGATTGAAGGTACCTGCGTGAAGAACAACCGCACGGAAAGGGGGGAGAAGAAACCGCGAAGTACGATAAAGCCACCAGAAGCAGAGAGCTGTTCGCGACCTCGTGCCCCCCGCCACCCCCAAACTCCATCTCTCGATCATCTCACCACCTCTCCAACAAACTTCCAGAGACTCCATTCGTAACCCTGTAAACTAATTTTCATTCATTTTAATCTAACCTGTCCTGTTCATTCATTTTAGGATCAAAGGCTTGCTGTGCAGAACAGTATTTCCTTTAAGGGTACCCATTTAAATTTCATTACTGCCTTCCCATATTCCATCCTGCTCACTGATTTTATTGTTTTGTTATTCTGTTCTTTTCTTTGTGTTAAGTGTAATGTTTGTTGTGTGTTAGAAATAAAAATGTACAAAAAGCATGCATTTAACCTCTGGCTGAATGATTGCCTCATAATTAAGTCCATTTACTGGTGCAAACCGCCTTAAGCTTTTAAAATTCCCAAGCTTTTCCAAAAGTATCATGAGACACTGTCTCTGCGGCCAAGAGCTTAGTTTGTTATAGAGTTGCTACAGTATATAAGTAGTGATACTGTAATTAATGGATTATATTCATATCCTGGAACTAAATCTTCCAGTAACTGACTAATTGGGACTTCCATGATATTATATTCAAGCATAATAATTAATTTTAATAAACATGCTTGACTTCGGCGTGTCAAATTCCTGGCTTCTTCACAAGCGGGAATGTCAGCTGCTAAATGACTAGTCAGTGCCTCTGAAGAATTTTCATTTGGGTATTGCTTCCGGTCTGAAGCTCATCAACAAGCCATCAATTGGCAGGCCACCATGTTCCTCACCTCCTGCTGAGGAACCAAAAAGCTTAAATCGAAAGATCGTCCCAACCAACGCCAGATTTGACAACGTTGCACATTGACCCCTCCACTCTGACAATCGAGGGATATGCAGCTACTGTCCAAAGGGAGTTTCAAGGTGGAAGTGCCACAAATGTGCAGTCTTCCTGTGCTTGAATGTGGACCAGAATTGCTTCTTCATATACCACCAGAAAAAAATTAAGTGCCATTCAGAAAGGTGAGTTATAGAAACACGAAAGCTACATTACATAAAACAATTACATTTTTTCAGTTTCATTTCACAAGACACACAAACTCTCTCTCTACCCCCCACACAGGCTAAAGCACCATGATCTGCAGCACGCTCGGATTTGTGAAAGGCGGCTCTGTCTCTGTTTTACGTGTTGATAGACCTGTTTTTCATGCTGATATTGTTATTAATTTTGTAAAATTTGTATACTATTTAAGAATAAAACAAATAAAAAAACAAAAGAAAAACACAAAGATGTTGCTTTGATATTTTTGGAAACATTTCATAAATGTTACTTTTACCTTTAACGGTTTCCTGTACCATTTGGTAGACCTCTGTAATTAACAAACATGGTCAGTGTTTGAAAAAACTATTGTTTTTTTTTTTTATATTGGCCTACAGCGCAAAGATCTGATAAAAAATATTTTTTTCAATGCCTTTTTCTGGGTGTGCCACTTAAAGGGTTCATTAATCAATAATAAAATAGTCATTAATTTCCCTAGATATTGGTGGAGACACAAATTTGAGCTTATTTTTTCTACAGAATTGGTGGAGAATGAGGGCACTGGTTTAAACTTATTATGAGCAAACATGCAGCTGAATAAGGGCTGCCATGAACAAACTGCCAAGGCTGATGACTGATCGACCTTGCGGTACTACTATTGGGCCCCTAAACCAAGCTTTTTATTTTCTTTTATTATTAGTAGCTTTATCATTATTATTTTCTTTGGTTTTCTTTTTTTTTTTTTTTAAGAAAAGCACTGCCTTTTCCTTTCTTTCGTTTGGCCAAAACTGCGGTAAACGTTTACCCTGTATCTGACGAGGTTCTCAGATATAGTGTGTGCATTGTGTTCCAGGATTGATTCAGATGAGATTCTCTGTTTCTTAATATCTTGTCAGAGATCTCTTACATGGTTCTAACCTGAATTCTGGTACGCTTAGACTGCCTGAGATAAGACCGATATCTTAGCAACCTATCGGGATCTTACTCCTATGTGTGTGCCTGCTTTAGACAAGTTTCACACCGCTTTGTGCTGCAAGCCAAGTGTGCGTGTTATTTGTAAAGTTGGGAGTCTCCAGTGCCTGACACCTGCCGTGGTTAAGCACCATTTGCAATGAGATATAGTACATTAGCTATCTGGATCTGTCATCACATCTTGTTTTAGTAATAACTTTAAAAGATTTTAAACCAGTCAAAGCGCAGGTATTAGCCACAAGTAGCGTGTGCATGCAATAAAGATGTGTGTCACTCATCAAGTGTAGGCAACTGCCTAGCTATCTCCTTGGTTATAAGTGTAGTCAGTGAAAGCCAGTGTAACCACTTAGGGGACGGAAGCCTGACGGCCTGCCCCAACGGCATTTTTTTCCCGGGTTCCAGTAACTTGCCTGGGGCCCCCACAAAGGAAGCAACGACCCATACAGCCTCTAGTGGTCAGCCATAGCAATAGCACACCATTTAAATTGCTAAAGGGGCAGCGTGTGGCTCAGTGGGCTAAGCCAGTGTGCCTGTAATCAGAAGGTTGCCGGTTCAAACCCAGCCTCAGCATGTCTGTGGGTCGTTGGGCAAGACCCTCAACCCCCAGCTCCCTGGGCGATGCTATGGGTGGCAGCCCTTCGCGGACAGCTTACTCTACAAAGAGCAAGTTGAGGGAGGTGTAAAGACAATTTCACCACCGGGATCAATAAAGTATTGATTGTTACAACATGAGTTTTTCAAATCGTAAAATGAAAAATTCTTGAGTGACCAAGTTAGCCACCCAATTTAAATCCAGTTGAGCATATGCCTTCCATATGCTGAAGAGGAAACTTAAAGGGGCAAGTTCATCAAATCTGGAGGAGCTGAAGGTGGCTGCATTAGAGGCTTGGCAGAGCATCACTAAAGATACTCAGCACCTGGTGACGTCTATGAATCGCAGACTTCAAGCCGTCGTTGCATGCAAGGGATATGCAACAAAGTACCATGCTTTAATATACACACCATTGCTTTGTGCCAAACATTATGGTGCCCTGAAATGAGGGGTCTATGTATAGAACGTATTATCATTTTTACAAAGTGAAACCAAATAACTTTATATTGAAGTCTGGAATGTGCACTTTAATCATGTCTGATTTGTTTGATTTCAAATTTTAAACTGTGGAACGGAGGGGTAAATCAAGGAAAAAGGTGTCTTTGTCCCAAACATTATTACTGTAATTGAAATGTGCAAAACAAGCACCGAGTACTGAATACATGAAACTGTTATGACCGGTGATGTAATTAAGTTTACAGTGGGAAAGTTGCCTAGTTAGTGCTTACATACTTGGATGAACCACAGAGAAATATCTCTCTGCTAGTAGCTATATTTCAAAGAAAATGTGATGAAACACCTAAAACAAACAAAAACAGAAAATATGACAATACATATCTGGAAGATGGTTTTTTGTGGGTGTGTGTGGGGCGATCAGGACAAATATATCAGTCCTAAGGGGCCATGTCAAAAGCAGTTTGAATGTCTCTGATCTATGGCATCATAATGAACTTCTTATTCCTTCTGCAGTTTAATCAATACAGTTTGTATGATCAGGTCTAGCTTGCCTGCAAAAAGTCTTTTATACAGCATGATTGGCCACCAGGTGTCACTGTGATGCAATGTTTCAAACATTTTGAATGGCCGACTCATTTTTTAAATCAATACTTTAATCCCTTCACATTCGCGTGGCGGAAGATCTTGGCGAATGGGAAAATTCACTAATAATAGGCTACTTGGGCACCCCGAACCATAACAGTCTGAACAATAACATAAACAGTATGTTTATTACCAATTTCTAAACGAACAGTACAGTTTGAGTTTGCATGTCAAATTACCTCGTCATTTCCTATATAACATACAATCTATCTAACTTATACACCTGTTTGTATAAAGTTACTACTATACGCACTTGGAGCACTACATTTTGCACTCTGGATCATTAAAAATGCAAAACTAACCGCACGGAAATGTTTACTGTATTTTCAGTTGTTCTGATCCCCTAAAAACCTCATTTATGTCAAACATTTTGGTTAATCTATTAACTGTACCTAACAATATCTGGTTTCAGTCCCAGCAGTGCGGGGTGGTCCACAGTCATTTACTATGGCAGTGTTTCCCCTACCATTATATTAGGGGGGGCACCCCCCTCCCCCCAACGGCACCTCCCGCCCCCCCTTGAAGGTCAAGTTAATTTTATTTTCTATATAGCGCTAGATCACAACAGAAGTCATTTAAGGTTACCTTTCCTATAGAACAGGTCTATACATTGTCCTTTTATTAAACAAAATAAATAGCCTTGTGTTATTTATCTTATTTAAACAACAGCTTGTCATTTTTCGTCTCTACACGGTCGTGCGTTTCCAATTCTCCTCTTCTCTCAGTATTGCGCACGGCGGAGTTCCGCCCCAATGTGCGCGCATAGACACGTGCGTGCACACACAGGTGAGCACACTCCCACCAGCGGACAGAGAGTGCGCGTCGGAAAAGATATCGCATCTACCACCCAGTCAGTAGTGTAAACTATGAGAGGGACTTCTCAACCATAAACAGGGTAATAAATACGTTTCACAATGGGATTTTCTGCTTTAAACTATCACTATTTTAAGGTATCAGCTATCACTTTTAAAGCCTAACAGTTAATGTGTTTGCAGGTCAAGACAAACATCCGCAATAGACTGCAAGGAGACCATCTTGCAGCCTGCATACGGATCTCAATAAATGGGCCAGACGTTTCTGACTTCCCATATCAAGAGGCTCTAGAAATGTTCTTCCAGAAAGATACACTGCAGTGACAAAAGCTGCACACTTTGTGGATAATAGTCATAAAAAGAAATGTTATGATGTTTAGTTCAGTTGTTATATTGACTGCCGTCATTAAATGAAACACATGAACGCCATGAATCCTATTGGTGTCCGTTTGACAGCACTAATGCCAGAGATGACTGTTAACAGGACAGGTTAGTTTGTTTAATAAAAGAACAATGTATAGACCTGTTCTCCAGGAAAGCTAACCTTAAATGACTTCTGTTTTGATCTGGCACTATATAGAAAATAAAACTAAATAAAATTAACTTGACCTTCAAGGGGGGTCAGTGTGTCATTTAGCATGTCCTTAGAATATGGGCATGTATTCATATATAGCCAGATAGTGAGGCTTATTCTCACATCACAATGATAATTACAAGTATAAAATTCAATATGTAGTACTGTGAAAAAACAAGAGGCTAGATTCACAGGGATTTTGATGAAGGCCTTACCTGCTGTTTTACTTAAGCTTGTCTTTTGTTGTTCACACTGATACATTAAAGATTTTAAACCATGCAAAGAACAGGCAAAATTCTGTAGTATACTTCCAGATCTAAATTATAAAGAGATGGCAGGCCTTCATAAAATTTTCTTTCATTTGAAATATTATGATTGTGTTGCGTTCAAATGACTCAGGAAAGCAGCTCTTGTTTTCCCCAATATTCTGTATCTGCTCACCTGTGAGCCTGTGCAGGGCTTCAAAGCCATGATTTACTGCAATGATGTCCAGGAAGGATATGGTGCCATCTTCAAATCTATAAAGACCACAGTCACAAAACATTACACACAGAGTAAGGGAAGAAACATTACACACAAAGAAATTTCGAAGCACATTAAAACTTTCAAGAAATATTCAATGATATTCAATTATTATGCAGCTGAATTGCTAAAACAGTCACCTAAATATGCCTTATAAAGATTTAGCAACAATAGGTAGATGCCACCCAATACAAGGGAAGGTATCAAATTGGTGACTTGAACTAGGTAGCCAGGACAACAATAGTTATGTCTTTCTAAATCTAACACTTAAGTGCTTTGGTGAAACTATATTTATAGACTATGAAACATCTTCACACAGGTAGCTGCATTTTCTGTGAACAAGCTTCACAAAACATTTGAACGCATGGTAGACTGAACAATGTGCTACCAAAAGCAACAGAAGAAACTGGTTGATTGATATACTGAGGAGAGTGTGATTTGACCAAAGTGAATGAGTGCTTAGCTATACCTGCCATCAATGTTAAACCTTGGTACATAGTAGTCCTCTCCAGCCAGGTAGGCTGCGGCTGTTCCTCCGCCGAAATAGGTTTTCTTTAGCATATCTAAGCATTCGTTCCGGATGATCAGGGCCCCTAATCCAGTAGGGAAGCCAAACATCTTGTAGAAGGAGACAGGAAGGAAGTCTGCAGGACACTCCTGTAGGTCTAGGGGTGAGCAACCCACCAAGTTGGATGCATCAAGAAGCACAAACCACTGGCCCTCCCGAGTACATGAGGGGTACAGCTCTCTTGAACGGATGCCCTTGACATGCCACAGAGGGTACTTCTTCCCGGAGTAGTTGCTCTGGGCTGGGTAGCAGAAGAGGTGTGGCGCCTGGGAGTTTCCCACCTTCGGACATGTTCTTTCACCTGCCCTCCCCTCCACCTCTTCAGGGCTGATGGGTATGGATGCTACGCCGATTGGTGATGTCAGGCCACGAATGCCAACCACTGAAGTGTGATTGTCAGTCAGGTAACAGAAAGAAGAGGCTGGAGTCCACGGGAAGCTTTCTGCTACTAGCTTGATAGCTGCTGTGCAGCCTGCAGTAAAGACTACAGTGTAGTCCTCTGGACTGGAGTTGAAGTGTTGCAGGATCCTGTAGGGACAGAGTAAGTGTACTGTCAAGTTCCTCTTCTGTGCTAATGCAGCGTATATGCACCGTGACTTCAGTCCTTGTGTATTTATAAGTCAGTCACCGATTATAGCTGTTTGACATGCTAGAAAATGTTAATTTCATGTCAGGTTGTGAAGCTATAGAATTCTAACATAAGCTCTCAAACAATAACCAAAACAAAGAAACCCGTAACACGGAGAAACTAGCACAGTCACAACTCACTCAGTAACTAAGCTAAGATAACATTTAAGCTTTAATATGAAAACTTTTATTTAACCTATTGTTGCTGCAGACAGTCAGCACTTCATCTTATTTCAGGATGTACTTTAGCAGAGATAGGACTGTATAATTTACTATGTTGTTAATGTTCTCTGTATGTCTGATGCTATGAATCTGCAGGTCAACATGCAATTAAGCCATGTGATTCACTTGAATGTGATCCAGTGTATTCCCCTGCCTTGTGCCCTGTGCTTTCTGAGATAGGCTGTAGGCTCTCTGTGACTCTCTACTGCACAAGTGGCTGGAGGGTAGATGACTCGATAAGTCTTACATGTGTCTCGGTCACATGTGTTGTAATCTACACTCTGCAATGCAGTTTGTTGAATGTTGCGATATTGATTTCCTAAAGACGTAAAGGGAACATATAATTAAGACACCACTATATTTTTAAACAAATCTGCATTTTTAAACCATGGTTAAATTGTGGTTCTGCTGGCAGAGGCTACACTGAGCAGCAGGATGCTTTCAGGTTCAAAATTTCTAAGACAGCAGGACACAAGAATAAGGAGAAGCAGGAGATGCTGAAAACGACTTTAGTGTTTCGACCAAGGTTTACTGCCTTGGTGGGGAGGGGCAGACGGACACCGACAGGATTCATGGTATTCATGTGTTTCTTTTAATGACAGCAGTAAAAAAAACGCAGATATTTTTGTCTGCTTTTCAGGTGGTTGACGTGACATTTTCTGACGCGCGCTCTGTCCGCTGCTGGGAGTGTGCTCACCTGTGTGTCTGTGTGCAGGCATCGAGGCGGAACTTGCCATGTGCGATAGAGAGAGCAGGGGAGAATTGTAAATGTGCGACAAAAATGACAAGCTGTTGTGTAAATAAGATAAATAACACAAGGCTATTTAGTTTGTTTAATAAAAGGACAATGTATAGACCTGTTCTATAGGAAAGGTAACCTTAAATGACTTCTGTTGTGATCTGGGGCTATATAGAAAATAAAATTAAATAAAATTAAATTAACTTGACCTTCAAGGGGGGGAGGGAGGTGCCGCTGGGGGGCGGGGCATCCCCTAATATAATGGTAGGGGAAACACTAGACTTGAAACCAGCCAGGTAAAGGGCGGAAGTGACATTCCAATGCCAGAGATGACTGTTAAGTTATCAGAGTTTCTCATAAATTGTAGGATGACAAAGTGACCTTCAAAAGGAATGAGAAACAGTAACAAATAAAGCTACAAATAATGTAAGCATTTGCAGTACATTACAAAAAGTCTTGCATTCATCACATCTCACAGTCCTCCATTTTTGTCTTCACTATGGAAACGGTACCCCACTCACAGCAACACATACACACTGATGTCATCGTTGTACCCTTTCGGCACCAAGTGCAGTGTGAATGCGAGACGGTTCCTGGTGGGGCCCGTGTGAGCTCCAGCCAGGGCTTGGTGTGAAAGAGCTACCTGTGACCCTGAATAGAATAAGCGGTAGCAGAAAATGAATGGATGGGTTGTGGAATACCCCCCCCCCCCCCCTGCATATACTCTTTATCTGTTTTTGCTTCATCAGAAATGAACAGAACACATGCCTACCACATTTCTGAAGAGGCTTGTCCTTTGTAGCCTATATAATGTGTGTGTGTGTGTGTGTATCACATATGAGGATTCGTTTGTATGCATAATCATGGAATTAAAGTGGTCACTTACAAATGTTAAAGCAACAGGTTGCATGTTTAAATCGAATATAGTCAAATGAAGGACTGATGAACACAGCTGTTGTTCCCACTAGCTGCTCAGGCTATGCACTATGTAGTTCTGTAGTTCAAGCCACCTGTTTGCATGCTAGCATGCTTTTATCAGTCCTAATTGTACTGTTGTTGGTATTGGCAAGGATTTTGCGTGTCTTTAAACTATTCTGCAGCAGGTGGTCAACCATTTTGACAGCATTTCAAAGTGTTGCTGCAAGAAACTATGGCATTGCTCAAGATCATTTTAACTGAGTGTTTACTCACTCTGTTCAGCGAAAAGCACACAGGTTTTAATTTTTATGAAATAATGTTGAAATCATTACATGTTTTATTTATTTATTCCTAATAATATTTTAATAGGACCCCCAATATCTTTTGCTGGTGTAGGACTGGTTCTCTGTCGCATGGACCTTAATCCCTCATGTTTTGGAACTCATTCTCTCACATACAATAACAACTCAATCTCTCTTGCGCACTTTCAACATCTCTCACAAGAAACTCATCCTCCCTTGCTCACAATTACAACTCAATCTCTCTCACTCACTTTCAACAGGAAAGCTACAAATGCAAAAATATCACGGACCTAACCCATAAGGAAAGCTCCCAGTGCATTCTGACTGCTGTCAGCAAAAGGGTCCAACCCAGTATATAAATTGGTTAAGTTTAGTTACATAAAACAGATTTCAGTCCTGGCATCCAGAGGTACATAACATTAATACATTGGATTCAACCCCCACCCCTTGCTGATGTTCTCTATAACAGGAATAATAGATCTTATAGGCAAATCCAAGATCTGATATTAGACATTGGCATCAAAGATTCATGAGCTGCCCCTGGCCAATTCTAGCTATAATAATCCAGGAAGACACACTGATTATTTCCCAATGCCTCATCCCTATAAAGGTCAACAGAAGTGTTCCATCTCAAAAATAAAACCAACACAAGCAGCTCAACCACTGCATGAGTGCAAAGGATTCAAGATTCATAAATGTTGATGGTTTACTCCACATCTATTTCCATCAGTACATTCAGTCTCAGTCAAAGGATTGAGAAAACTTGCTTGAAACCATAATTATCTGGGCTTTAAACTGTATACACATGACATCTGCATTTATGGTCACCACTATTAAGTATGGTGGTTTTTGTGTCATGGTCTGGGTTTGCTTTGCTGGTGACAGAGCTGGTAATCTTTATGAGATCCCTGACAATCTCAACCAGCATGAATATCACAGCACACTTCAAAGGCATATCATTCCATCAGGATTACAGCTGACCAGGTCGCCCTTCATTCTTCAAAAGTACAATGGCACAAAAAGACCTTGTAATTTTTCAAGAGCTATCTGGGAAAGAAGGAAGAACTCAAACTCATGATCTCTGGGAACTGCTGCAGAAGAGCTAGGAAGACTTGACAGGTGATTTCCTGCTGAAACTTCTTAAGCACATGCCTTGTGTTTGTGAAGCTGTTAACAAAGCAAATGGTGGCTTTTTTGAAGAATCCAGGAATTAGAACACTGCTTACTTACTGTGTACTCCACATGTTTTGTATATTGCAATGGACTTTCTTCATTTTCAAATAATGAAAAATGCATATTTTATAAAAAATATTTATGATAAAATCTAGTTTCCGGCAAATGTACCTTAACCATTTATTCCTTTATTGTTTTCAATGATTTTCTACTTATTGTTTTCAATGATGCTTGTTGCACTTATGTGTATTATGTGTATTCCTGTTACATTTAAATCCCCGGTATAACATACCTGTAGCGCACATGCTCCACAGTGTCATGAGTCAGTCTGCTACTGGGGTTGTGGCTGTGTGGGTTACCTGCCAGAGGGAATATTAAAATAGATAAACTGGGAGATCAGGTCTACACACTAAATTCTCAACCAATCACAGTAAAATGCACTTTAAGCAAGTCATCCTTTGTTTATTGTAAAAATCTAGTACATTTTCACAGTGGTTCATTATTATGCACTGTGAATTGGAAGAGAGCAAAAACGTGGACCGTCTGGGGCTCCCCAAGGACTGATTGGAGAAACACTGAAATACAGCAATGTGAAACCACTGAGGTACAACTCTTATGGATTAGCATATAGGCTACAAAAAACCGTGTGTATCTGAAGAATACGCATTAGAAATTGTATGCATTTATTAGGTAAAAAAAACAATTACATATTTGCCAAATAAACCTTACTATTAATGACAAAACTCACAGTTCTGGCTTACTTTTAAATACATGGTCAATTATTTATGCATTTGAAGCTGTCTACAGAATTAGGCAATCAATTTTTCTATGCTTGCATATAATCATCCCTGGGAAAATCTTTAGTTTTCCTGTTTGCCTTTTAGCCTGTTCTTATTCTTGTTACAGTTGATTGTGATTACTAGTGTAGCCTGTTCCTATCGAAGTAGCCCGATTACATCAGTGTAGTCTATTTCTGTGGCTCCTATGGTAAATTGTAACTACAGGTGTAGCCTGACCCTGTAGCTCTAAACCATTGCTGTTTCTCCCTGTGTGGAATGTTTATGGTAGTGAAGTCTGAGCCGATCCCACCATTGTAACCTGTTGCTGTTAGCATATCCCATTATTTTGTGCAATCAGTTCCACTTCCTGTCACTGTGGTCTCTTCATGTCAGTGTAGCCTGTAAGTACACAAGTAATGCATTCCTACTTTTCACCTGTCCCCATCTCTGTTAGTATATGCTGAATACTAATATAGGATTTTGTTAGATTATTGAGTTCCTACTCTATATTTAAAGTAGCATCTGGATACACATTATTGCAAACAATCCCCACTGTTTATATGAAACTGGTTGTTTTCTAAAGGATTTTAGAATGAAATGATTGAGCAGAAGAAATGAAAGCTCACCATAGACACTTCCACATAAATCTTGGAAGAATCCTTTAATTTGTGACTCTGGAAACAATGTTGTCCCTGCATGATCGAGGTAAGTCATTCCTTTTTTGGACAAAGACAGAGAATGTCACATTAATATCTTCACATACTGACCAGAGCTGAAGACAAGATACTATCTGTATAAGTATATGAAACCCCAAATCCACAATTAAGACTTTCAGTTGATACAGCTGCAGTTGCTGGGAAGGCAGTTTGCTTGGTACAGGGTTTAATGCATTAATTGCTGTACATTTCCTACAATTTCAGGGTTCCAGTTTGTTCGTGTGAGTAGCCTTACTTTCTAGTGGACTTTTGTCTGTTTTAATGGGTGACACTTTATGACTTGTAAGACACATTTTGCACTATTTCATTTTCCAAAACTGGATGCTAACAAATCTCCTCCTGTCTGAAAAGGCATAGAAAACGCAATTTAGCCACTAAAACTTTACAGTTTTTGTGAGGGACAGTCGAATTCTCTCGTTAAGTTTTTTTGTGTTCTTGCCGGTTCTCTCGGTCCGAAGTATGAAAATACACGCGAGGGTCCAGAAAGAGAGACAAGAGTTTAAGAGACAGCGAATTTAAATACCAAGGTATATTTATTGGAGTGATTAATTAATCCGAATTAAAAACTGGGGGGACACGTCTCCCCGCTACCTACGCCCCAACTGTATTTTGGAGTATAAGTTAGAAGAAAATTCAGGTGATCCATTGCCATTGGATATGTCTGAATCCGGGGCACAGCAGCAAAACAGTCCACAGCAAATGTAAGTCACAAGACAGGATTCCGAGGGAACGCAAAAATGTTAATATTCTCCAAGCCTTGTCCCTATAGGGGCTCAGTATGAATTACACATATACCCACAGACTTTGAATTTTTTATTTCTAAAAAATTCTCAGGATCTTATGAGTTGTAACTTTTTTAACTATTACAGCTGCATCTGCAGACCTCGGCGTACCTTTAATCCTGGAAAACTCTGCTAGCACCATGCCTTCGAAGTCACCTCCATAGCCGTAATGATCCCAAGACTCTTTAAAACTCTCAAAACGGCTACAGCGGTCAAAATCGTCTAGATTCATTTCATACTCCTCCTTCCGGCCTCTTACAGGATTTCTTAAAATGAAAGGGCGACAGCAGACGCTTTGAAGAAACGCGGCTCACCACAAAAATAAAATTTGATACAAAACGCTAAAAATCGCCATTACGGTAAAGACCAAAGTCCTTAGCTTAACTTATCTGCCAAGCGGCGTACACAATTTATGGGCGGGCTGAAAGCGAAAGAAGCCTACGTTACAGCAGCAAGAAAACGACTTTACTGGCTCGGGTTGGAGAACAGATACTAGATGCATGCCTAACCTTGAAAATAAAAAACCAAATAATTAAATTATTTGTTCTGGTAAAAGTACGTCGCAACCAATATTGATAGTGTGCCAGTACCGATTCTGATATGTGTCAATTGAAAGTAGACAGACACAATGCACAGTTGTCCATGTGCATATACAGTTAATTGCAGCAGCCTCATTTATCATAGGATATGCTAAAATATGTCAGAGAATTACTGCACGTGTTTCTTTCACTGAATTCAAACATTTAAAACGTGCTAAGAATGCCTTTACTGCTTCTTACAATTAAAAGTTTGAAAGAGTCAGAAAGAGGAGCAAGAGATTGTTTTTGGATTCGGAAAGACGAAGGTGAGTGATAAGTATAGGTAAATATACAGTTAGGGTGTTAATTCTCGAGCTAGTCACTAGTGAAATTTAACACCATGCGAAAACAGTACATAGCCCGAAGCTATGTTTTTTTCACTATTATTTTGTTACCCTTTTTATTACCTTATTACTTACTCTACCACCTGCTGCTACCAGTGGGTCTGGGACGCAGCGGTATTCCAGTGGAGGAGGTAAGGAGCATGTGCTGATTACAGAGCGGTGCCGCACCCACCCCACGACAAACCACCTCAGGTATAAGAACCCGAGTGCTGCCGTGTGGCGGTAGTAGACCTTGGTGACTAATATAGGAGTCAGTTGACTGACATAAATATTAAAGCGGCGGTTGGCGGTATTTTTGTCGTGTTCTTAGGTAAAAGCTTCTTAATTTCTTTGTGAGAATAACATACTATCATTGCTTTCCTTGCATGGTGGTAGCTTCGGTGTTCGGTTTCTTAGTTTTGTCGACTAAGTTCGGTAAAAAAAAAAAAAGTAACGTCTTGTTCTTTGTTAGACATACACACACAATTGAAAGCATACTCTTACCCTAATTCTCATTTTGTGATTCCTATCTCCTGAAACACAATTCCACTTTTCCATGACTGCCTAGCCAAACAGAAACTACACCTCCCATCAGCTTTCGGGTCCTTTGAACCATTTAGTTGCCCTGCCAGTACGCCAGATAAAAACGGTAGGGCAAAAACTATTCGAAACATCCTATTTCTCGTTACTGCTGTTAAGCTGTACACGTTAACGATGAATGTGATCTTTAAGTCCGTGGTTGTGTTTAGTGGAGTTTATGGTGCGGGTGTATTTATTCTTCGTTGGTGCTGTACTGGTGTTAAGGCCACTTAAAATTAATAAATTGTTTTACATGACTCAAACTTCTAAAATATTGGTGAGTAGGGGATTTTATATTTTATATTTTTAGCGAGAAGACGATCGGCAACAGAGATATACTAAAACTAGAAAATTAAACTTTAATTTGTCAGTATCTCAACATTTTAAACTCTCAACAGTTCAAACAATTACAAGAAAAGAGAAACCTTCAAAACAAATGCCTAGTCTAAGTGTTTAATGGTCTTGCCACAGAATGGCCCAATAAAAGCGTCCTCCTGACAATAGCAAAACAACAGCACTTCCATTGTTTCAAACAATAGAAGTGCTGTTGTTTGACCTCAATGAGGGTCACTATTATTGGACCACCCTACAAGAGACTACTTGCTCACAGTGCACAGGATATCAGGATTTGGCACATTGACGATCTCTGACAGTTTTTGAGGTGAAAAAAACGGATTTTTTGAAAAATATAAAAAAAATCGAGGCGGCACCAAAAAATTGAGGCGGGCGGCCATGTAAAACAATTTATTTATTTTAAGTGGCCTAAAATAAAGATACCCATTTAGCACCACGTTATTGTTTCAACGTTGAATTATAGTTAAACGCGTTGAATTATGGTCAATGTTAAATTATCAACGTTGAAACTGAATTGATTTTTGGTCAGATTTTGAATATTGAAAAATTGATGTTGGCAAAACCTCGATTCAGTGTTGATATAAAGTTGAACATTGAAGATCAACGTTGTTTCAACCTTTTTGTCTGATATGGAATCAATGTCATTTCAACATATGTGTGTTATCTGGGTATAGGGATCGATCCCCCAGTATCAATACTTGCCTACTCAAACATTCCTCATCCGGTATCGATTACAATTTAAAAGCGTCAATTACAAATGTTTGTTTTCCTAGAAGGTAATCGTGACCGTTACTCAAAAACCTAAAATTACTGTTCACTTTTTCTACGCTTTACACAGCGCATAAATGACCACAGCAACATAGCCTGCGAGTATCAAAAGCCCACGACTTAAAGGAATGGGTGAAAAAGGATAATTTTATATTTTTGTAAAAATTGTAACTTGCATTAACGTGATTATATCTATTTATATACTTTAATATTTATAATTTTTTACACATATAATGCTATCCAGCTTGTGTAATAAGATGTGCTTTTTAAAAGTATGCACTAACCTTTTCTTAATCAGTAACAATCATTTAAAAATATTACTGTCCATGTTTAAAAATCTTATAAGTACTCAGAACTATTAAAAACTCCCAGCTACATGGTTCAATCAGCCTGGTTTGAATAGATTTACACAGGCCTGGCCAATTACTTTGAGCCAAATCTGAGCTTCTCCATCTCAGTAGGGGCATGTCATTCCCATGATAGTTACAATAATAGACGTGTTAGATTTTACTTTTAACTTTTTTGAAAATGCATGCAGAAATCAATAGAACTAGTCCATTTTTAACCAGTACTGGTCCAAGCCGTAGGCAAGCTTCACTGCTATTGCCCCTGTTCGTGGCAAAATGAAATTGGCTGTCAAGTTGGTGTCTCTTCAGAATTTGGCGTCTGTCTGCGTTGTCTATAGGATTGTCTTCAATTTATATTTAAACTTATATTAAACCCTTGAGCCACTAAAATAACTCCGTGGGCTGGATATGGTTTAGACTACTACTTTGTGCTTATTAAGAATATAAAATGAGTCACACTTCCACTAACCAAACAAATACAGTTGTTGATCTTCCAAATACATTGTTTAATATTAGACATCAGATCCAATCTATATATTAACCTACATCACAGTCTGAGATCTGACATACTGTACATACTTCTGGCTGGTCAGTGAAGTAGAATTTAAAAGACAAAAACAAAATCCACTAATGTATGCTAGATCCTATTCTCACTAAATAACTTAAAGAAAGATTGTGAGTATTCATAGGACCACTACTTAACACTTCACCAGCTGTAATCAGACTACTACTTAAGAAAATACTGTAATCATTGTTAACAACTATAGGCCTGTCTAAAACGTTCCCTTTACAAATCATTGATAAAATAGTGCTCACCCAACAGCAAACATACATGCTCACTAATAATGTTTCAGTCTGAATGCTGGCAAAGCCACAGTAGTGAAACAGCTTTCATGAGAGTTGTAAATGATTTACTGCTGTTCTCAGGGAATGCATCAGTACTTATTCTGCTAGATTTCACTGAGGCTTTTGACATTTTCAGCCAGTCAATGTTAGGTTGGAATATATGGAACCTTCCCTAAGTGGTTTGCCTCCTGTCTGAACAATCTTCACCAGTAAGTTCAGATATATAACAGCACTGTGTTATCAATATTGCCGGTGAAATTTGGAGTTCCACAGGGATCAGTTTTGCTACATGCTGAATGAATGTTGCATTATATGCCACTTCTTTTTTACAAGACCCAAAGCACTTAACTGGAGCAATGAGGATCCACTTCACCCACCACCACTGTGTAGCCCCCACCTGGAGCATGCGACAGCAGCCATTCTGTGCCAGTATGCTCCCCACACAGTAGCTAAGGTGTTGAAGGGGCAGGAGAGAATTCACCAATTAGATATAGGGGATGATTAGGAGGGTAGATTTGAAAGGGTCAGAGTGGGCAATTTAACCAGGGCATTGGGGTACCACTCCTACTCTTTTGAAGTATACCCAGGGATCTTTTATGACCTTAGAGAGTCAGGACCTCAGTTTTACATCTCATCCAAAGGGCGGTACCATTTTTACAGCACGGTGTCCCCATTACTGCAATGAGATCCACAGGACGGGCTAACCTGCTGGTCACACCAACACCTCCTCCAGTAGCAACTCCTTTTCCGAGTTGGTCTCCCATCCAAGTTCTAACCAGGTCCAAACCTGCTGAGCTTCAGGTGGATTATCTAGTCTGACTGCAGGTGGACTGGCTGCTGGCATGCTAGAAGGATATTTGAGCATACAATTTTCAGCCATAAGCTGATGACCCACAAATATATCTCTCAGCTGCATCAAATGTCTATATATTCATAATTACCCATTTAAACTGGTTGAATGATTATTTTTTAAGTGTCTTAGTTTTTAGATGTTGCCATGTTTTTCTTTACCTCAGTGATATGATTATTACATGTCCCTTGTAGATCTCTGAAATCACTGGGTACCATCCTTGAATATACAGAATATACTATTCAATAGTGCTGTGTTACATTGTATTATTGTACTATTGTAATGCTCTACTCTTAGGGAGTACAAATCACATATCATTTTCCTTATAGCAGACCGGAATATAATTGGAATGAATAAATATGACCCTCCACTGGCTTCTGGACCGAAGTAGAAGACCGAAGACTGGGTGCAGACGAGCTGAGCTGACCCACAGAGGGCACGAAAGAAGATAGGGCTACACAAAACACACTGTCTCTGGCTTGTTTATTGTTGGCCTACCCAGGGGGATGGGCTGACCTTGAAACCCTAGAGATACTTTTTACTTGTCCATGATATTTCCTACTATTATATAAAGATTCAGCTATGTGGAACATATAGTATTGACCCTGTAATGGCCTTAAGCTACGCAAGATGCTGTATAATTTATCATTACTTAACTATTTACAGTTCATTACAGTTCACCAAATAAATCTTTTAATATTTCAAAATTATATTGCTAATACTGCATCCACTTAGCCCCTGTAAACATTTATGTTGTTCTGTGTTGCATTTGTAACTGTGGATTTAGTATGGTCATCCATCCATCCATCCATCCATCTATCTATCTCCTACCGCTTTTCCGGGTCAGGTCGCAGGGGCAGCAGCCTAAGCAGGGAAACCCAGACTTCCCTCTCCCTGGCCACTTCATCCAGCTCCTCTGGGGGAATCCCGAGGCATTCCCAGGCCAGCCGGGAGACAGTCTCTCCAGCGTGTCCTGGGTCTTCCCCGGGACCTCCTCCCTGTAGGACATGCCCGAAACACCTCAACAGGGAGGCGTCCAGGAGGCATCCTGACCAGATAATTTGCTTAAAGCACTCGTGTTGTTCATGGTTCAGGGTTATTTGAAGTGTTCCTCATATAAACAGTTTGGGTTTGATTATGTTTCACATTCAGATGAATCCTTCCTTGTTTGGGATATAATTTTCAAAAAGCTAAAGACTGAACTACACATAAATCAGACTTTGAAATTTGAGTCAGGTGGATTTTCTAGAACTTAGAATAACTTCAGAAAATTAATAAACATAAATAATAGGTTGATATATCAATGCCTTAGTACTCATAAAATTTAGTGAACTCATGGGCTTTGTTAGCCCTATTTGGGGGGGGGGGGGGGGCTTTAGCCCTCATTCATAAATGTGTATTTATTGGCTTAAATCATGAATAGCTTTTTATACTATACATAAGTTTGCCATCACCCCCCACGAAAGACTCTACTTCCCCTATCTATCCATTATAATTACATCCCTGGGGAATTCATTTTGAATCAATGATCATTATACAATTACAACAATAACTGTTGTTCCAAAAATTAAATGTCTTTTTTCCCATTCGTCTAACTTCTTATTGCAGGCAGTACAGGGCACGTGGCAGGGGCGGACCTGGGGTGTAGTCCATTACAGAGCGCACACACACAAGCATACGCTATGGCCCATTTAGGGACACCAGTTAACCCTACTGCACGTCTTTGGACTGAGGAGGAAAGCAGCAGAGCACAGGGAGAACATGAGTGTGAGGTGACAGTGCGTCCCACCGAGGCACCTGCAAGATGGTTTCTTGTAGGTGTCAAAACAGATAACGTTTGGCCTAAAAAGAATAATTAATATATAGTTATAGGCTCCTGTTTTGTAAGCTGGGCACCATGAGATATGCTCCCGGCTGAACACAGCACTGTATTGGATAAGCCATATTGGGTATATAGACTAAATTTAATATAACTATATCCAATATAATCCTTTATTTATGGCTGTCTATTTATGTACGAGGGCACATGTCTGCCTTAGACCGTCAAATAGGGGAATTCCTATTGAATAGAGCTGATGTGTACGCGACAACCTACACGTGGTGTTATAACAGGCTGGCCACCGCGCTTGTCCCCGCGGTAGCTGACAGGTGCGGTGCTCTCAGACAAGCTCTATCTGACGTCACCGCGGAGAGCATCGAGCGGAGCGGGGAGAGAAAGTGCGGTCGGTGGACCAGGGAAGGCGAAGCTCTCCGCGCAGAGCAGTGTGCTGGAGAATTCACCAGACATCTTACCTGAAGACGAGGTGCCTTCATTGGATTATTTTCTCATCCCGTTAGCCGTCAAAGATATTGCTATATATGTTATTGTTTTTATTCACACGTAGGATCATTATCCAGAACATTTTTTTCCTGCTGAATGACTAGCCTCTTTATTTGGTTTTCCCGTTCCCTCCACCCCGCTTTCCAAACCCTTGTCTGTGTTTAACAATTTCACACCTTCGCTCTTCCTCTGATCCCACCCAACATTCCCTGTTAAAGGTGAGTTTTTGTCTTTTCATCACTTTTTTCCGTGTGTGTGTGTGTGTCTACACACGGCTGCTTGACAGGGTGTTTATTGCTGAATCCCGGTCATGTTCAGCAAGCTCTCCCCCTCTCCGCGCTGCCAGCTTCCGTCTTCATCCCGACCTTATCCATCCATCCTGCGGGAAAACTCCTCCGGAGTGACCGTACCTCCGCCGCTTCGGGACTGCGCGCTGTCAGTCTCTCCAATGTTTGGATGCCTCGAAACGGACGTTTCTCTGTGTCTAATTTTCCAGCTTGGTTAAGTATTTTTCATGTAGTGCGACGACTCACATAAAGCAAGTGAAAGGGCGCTGATATCAGGCAGGAAGAAACTGATGAACACGCAGAACATGAAGACGAGTGGTCGCTGAAAATATTCGGGCTTTGAGTTTTTTTTCCATACTATGTATTTTTATGTCAAGTTGTAACTTAAAACATAAACTAACACAGTATTTGGAAAATTCTTACACATCATTATAACCACAAGTAAAACACCAAAACATTAAATAACGTGTTCACGACGTGTTTTAATATATAGTTAAATTGCCTGTTTACTTATAAAAAAATGTTGTAGTTGCAGATTATTTTTAATTGTACAAACCATTCATCTGCAATACAATTGTACAAACCATCTGCAATGCAATAATTTATTAAATACATAAAAATGAATATTTCAAATCATTTTCTTTGCATATGAAATGTGGAGACAGGCTCATTTTTGGGTACATTACGTAGAAATTATTTAACTGATTTACCTCTATGTCTTGTGTAATATATGTTAATGCACAGCTGCATCCCCGGCGGGGGGTGGGCTGGGTCACTCACCTGTATATCGCCACACCGTGATGGTGAGTTCAAGGGGTCACCAGTGTCGTTTTAGGGAGATCTATTGGGATTGGCTTGTACTTTAAGCAAAGGTGCAAAGGCTATACGGCTTTTTTGTGTGGGTGCTGGGGAAGAATGTGGATATGATCTGTTATTTTCTGGCTTAATGGTGTGAGTCAATGAGGGACAATGAGAACAGTTATTTTTCTATATGATTATTACTAGTACTTGTTTTATAACAATATTTTTAATACACTGCTTTATAGCACAATACAAATAGCAATTATATGAAAATGGACACCATTTCTCAGTAGTAGTTAATAAAATAAGACTAATGGAGGCAAAGCAGAGATATAATTCCATTAAATCAGCTTTTCGGAAAGGTGAGAACTATGTCATGGTAATGGCTGATAGTTTGTTAGTCTGAGCCCATGCTGAGTACACAGCTGCCACATAAACAACACAGCAGCATAACAACTGTATCACCGGTCCATTACGCGGTTTATTATGCCTGGTTAAGTTTAAAACCAGAGTGATTCAGCGTTTGATTACAAGGCTGAGGGGACAGAATACGAGTCATCTTGGCTTTCATAGAAACTGAGTGACATCTGAGACTGAGTGGCTGCAGTGACAGTCACAGACTGACCTCATCAGCAAGCGCATCCTGAAGGAGACGCAGGCAGCTTCCCAGCAGAGGACGGTTTTATTTCCTGTAACAGGAAAGTTTGGATCATGTTATCTGGTAGGGCTTCCCTTGAATATTAACTAAGATTGTTATATAATTTTCAGTGCATCATCTGAATGAGCAGCGAACTGCTATATAGGTTATGCAGTTTTCGGAGGTCATTCTAGACCCTTGTCTACTGATTCCTCCCGAAAAGCGCAGTTTCCTGGCACAGAAGGGCACAGCATGTTAGTCGTGGGGCTCTGGGTGCTGCCTGGTTGGCCGTGCTACCAGCACACCTGTTGGTGCTTGACTTCTGTCGTTGTGTGTTATCTGAGACTGGGAGTGTCATCAGCAGCTGGCTCTGCCACCAGTGTGTGTATGTGTGTGTAAACCTTATTAAAACCCAGGGAAACAGCTGTACTGGGCCATACTGAACATGCACACACTTCAACAGTTGCCTTAGCTTCCAGGTAGTATATGGATGACAATGAATGCTGAAGGGATTGCTTAGCATTGAATTTGTTTGAAATTGTAATATAAGTACAGCAGTTATTTCTAAATGTAGAGAGCATAGCAGTCTTCAACACTAACTCACAGGTAAATGCTGGGTGCCATACTGAGTATCAATGTTGCCTCATTCCCCTAGGGCTGCTGGTTCAGGACCTTCTGTTTGTGTGGACTTTGCATGTTCTTCTTGTGATGTTTGGGCACTCAGGTTACCTCCCACACTCCAGAAGCATGTGGGTAACCGAGCTGCTGTATCTATATTTTATTACATATTATTTATTTAGCCGACACTTTTATCCAGAGTGACAGACATTTAAGAAAATTGGGTCAGCCGGTCCCTGTTAGGGGCCTTGTTCCAGGGTCAGCCGGTCCCTTTTAGGGGCCTTGTTCCAGGGTCAGCCGGTCCCTTTTAGGGGCCTTGTTCCAGGGTCAGCCGGTCCCTGTTAGGGGCCTTGTTCCAGGGTCAGCCGGTCCCTGTTAGGGGCCTTGTTCCAGGCTCAGCCGGTCCCTGTTAGGGGCCTTGTTCCAGGCTCAGCCGGTCCCTGTTAGGGGCCTTGTTCCAGGCTCAGCCGGTCCCTGTTAGGGGCCTTGTTCCAGGCTCAGCCGGTCCCTGTTAGGGGCCTTGTTCCAGGCTCAGCCGGTCCCTGTTAGGGGCCTTGTTCCAGGCTCAGCCGGTCCCTGTTAGGGGCCTTGTTCCAGGCTCAGCCGGTCCCTGTTAGGGGCCTTGTTCCAGGCTCAGCCAGTCCCTGTTAGGGGCCTTGTTCCAGAGCCCAGGAGTGAAATCACTCTGCCAAGCCCGCAATTTGCACCAGTGACTTCCCGATCACAGGTACATTGTCCGAACCCGCTGAGACACACACCACTCCCCATACTTCCTATAGCGTATGATTGTATGTTCCCTGTGACAAACTGGTGTTTCCTAGGATAGGCTCCAGGGTCATCATGATCCTGTGATGTTTACCTGAATGAATAATGAATGTTTTAAAATTTACTTATGGTAGTGTGTTAAGGTTTAGTACACAAGTGGCTTTTCAATGCCAACAAACTGGATGCTGTTAGAGTTAATGTCTGTGCCTTAAGATATAGTCTTTTAGAGTTAATTCTGGAAATGGAGTTTTACCTGATCACTGTTGTCTTGAGGTTTAGAGTGACATCTTTGCATGAAGAAAGAGTGACAGTGAATGTTGCTGCAAATGTCTTGCTAACACTCATAAAAGGCTCTGCTAGGTTACTGCTTCCTTTAATAAGAAGACAAATTTGTGTACTGAGAGGCAGACTCCCCACTGAGCTACTCATAAGTATGTAGTAATGAATACTCTGCTCTGGCCTGTACAATGCCTTGCATGCAAAGGAGTAGGAGAGAGTTTGATAATGGGGAGGACAAAACTTAATTTAATTTAAATACAAAGGTCTTGTGACTGGGGGAGAGCAGATGACGGAATATTGGGAGGTGCACATCCCCACGGTTACTGGTTCAAAAACTGAAATATTAGCCTAATACTTTCATAAGTTTTCAAATATCATACTTAGTAGGCCTATTCGGTAGAACCACCTTTTGCCAAAATGACCGCTTTGAGTCTATGACTGTATGTCTGAGTTTTGTGCCCTTGTTATGGTTATGGACAGCATATTTGGACTGTGGGATGTTTAAATCATGCTATACATTCTTGAAGAAGTTGAAGTCAGGACTTTGGGCTGTTATCTGACATTTACATTCTTGCCATTGTTGCTTGCCAGCATTGCTTTTGCTGTGGGTTCATTGTCCTGATTAAAGATGAATTTCTTGTGAAGCTTCTGCCAGCCATTTTATTCTATCAGTTTATGGAGTTTCATTTATTTATCTTACGATCCATTTACACTACTGTTATTCTAAACTGTGGTATGTTGGTATGTACTATTGTGACTCTGCGTTAAGTGCTTTAAGCCAACCAGATTGAGAATGTCACTATATAAAAGTTAATTCAGTTGAATCTGGCTCCCTTGCAGTAATTTGCACCATTGCTAAGTTCATTCTTTCAGTTATGACTGGATAACCCTGCTGGTGAGAACCATCCCCATAGCATAATGGTGCTACCATCATTCTTGATTGGTGTTTTTGTGGTATGGGCAGTGTTACCTTGAACTACAGAAAGCACTTTGCATTTTGGCCAGTTTTGGTTTCACTGCACCACAACTCCTTGTGGTTCTGTCTGCAGAATCCCAGGTAGGCTTTGAGTTCCTTTGTTTTGTGTGAAGTGTATTTTTTTTCTTGAAGTATCAGTGTATATAGGGCTCTTGATATGGGCTTTGGTGGCCTGATCTTGCACTGTTTACCACCAGATTCTGTAGGTCCTTCATAGTAATTGCTGGCTACTCAGTAGCTGCCCTGGCATGTCTAGGCAGTATCTAAGTAATATTTTGCTTTTATTCCTTAATTATTGAGCCAGCAGTACCCACTGAGCTACATTTATATTTATATATAATTTTGTACCCCTTTTGTTGTGTAGTTTTAATTTCTTTAGGATGCTTTTTGGTCCCCATGTTCATGGTTTTTCCTTCATATTCAGCTCATATTTTATCCTTGGATAAATCTTATATGTGGTGTATATATAGATACTCTTATAGTGTACTAATGACTGCTCTTTTTAGAATATCTGCATTGCAGAAATATGTTCATGATGAATGACTAAAAAAGGCTGCTTAGACAAGAGAAACACACAACCATGTAACAACACATCAGTAAATGTCATTAGTTCAGTCCCTCAGATTCTAATGAATAATGCAATGTTTGGATCTTCCAAAAGTGGTCCTGATTGGATGCCATGGGTAATGTGTATAGAGAGGTCTTTAGAAGGGAATTGCATGTCTTCCTTACTATGTTTTATTGGTTTGATCAGACAATACGGAAAATACAATCTTCAAGAAAATTCTGTTTCATTCATTCAGTTTACAAGTTATATGTGATTAGCACAAGGTCATTCATGCCATGAAACTTAACTGAGGGTTAATTTTCTCAGTTTTTTGCATAGTGACAGATATAGCCCAAAATGCAAAGAGTGACAATATTTATTGTCTCTTGTCTGCTGTACTGGGCCTAGACAGCTTGAGCTGAGGGATTTTCCTGATGCTTTTCCTGACGGGATCAGGATCGGCTGTGATAAATGGAACAAAGTAATTGAATTCCCCTTGGCTGGTTCTTCAGGTGGAGTAGGTCTCCACTGATTAAACACAGGGCCAAAAACAGATTACCACAGCCAGGCTGTAGTTAAGGTTAGCACGTGTTAACCCCCGGCAGGTGACACAGTAAGTGACCCTACTGCTTGTGATTATGAGGGAAATATAGTGTCCGGAATTAGATGCTGTTTCTTGGAAATGGAGAAGGGTGCTGATTGCATTTACATGGTTTGTTTACTTATGATATGTTGGCAGTCTGACTCAAAATCACATTTGTGTTTTCTGTGCTGTCCAATAGTCCAGTTTTGTTTTTTTTCCGCTGGAACTGGTGTTCAGGTGAAAATTACACAACTTTTAGTACTGTAAAATCCTTGTAACAGAATTATCGAAACCCTTCAGAAATATTTATTTTGTGAGGTTGAAGGCTTAGTATTCAGATTTCTGGAGAGTGACTCTGGTGGTATTGTTCAAAACAAAGGGCATTTCTTAGGCATGAATCAGGTGTTTCTATCAAAGATGACACTTTGACCGAGTGTACCGAGATTTTTTTTCTTGTGTGACATGTTTGACATATTCTGAGAAGAATATTCCTGCTCAGCCTAGCAGTAAATCAACTTGTATGTTGTCCTGGATCTTTCTGACACATTGTAGTCTTCGCAGGTTAATGTACTTATACAGTCTTTTTGTGAATTATACCATTTTTCTGTCTTTGAAATCTTAAGTCTTATTTACAAGAAAATGTAACAAATGCAAGAATATATTAATAATATTTACAATGTGTATTCAGAATAGATTAGTTAGATGAAATAAATATGGCTTTCAGTCAAATTTTATTTATATTGCACAAACATATTCCCTGATATTCTGTTCTGAATTTGCTTGGCTTGAATTGTCAAGGAAATAGTTATTAGACAGATGTTATGATTGGCAAAAATGCACTAAATTCATTGGAAAATAAAGTCAAAAGACTTCAACATGGAAAATGCTGTCGAGATTTTTTCACTTAATGTGTTTGTTGCTTGAAATATTTAACCCAGAACTATCAAGCTTTATTTATTCATTTGTCCTGAAATGCATGTGAAAACAAATTGAAATATAAATATACTCAGTGACAAAAAAAGTTAAGCACCCAGACAGAGTGGTGGAAATGAAATGAATCTGCCCATGATGAAAGGTTATGTGACTATATTGCAATGATGACCTGGCTGGCTGTGGGAGGACCTCAACATGACGCAGGCAGTCCATAGACACACATGCCGTGTGGGGATGGACGTTGTCTTCTTGGAAGACTGCACCAGGGGTGTTGAGACATAGTGTGGGATGACACAGGGTGTTGTAGTTGTGTCCGGATGGCAGGCGCAGATGTCATGGGGTTCTGTAATGCTTGGTGCACAATACAATGATCTTTCCTTGGTGTGGTCTTGTTTCAGCTTGTATACAGCAGAAATTTGGTGATTTTGTGGCAATCCATTAGGGACATAATGTCTTATAGAGGTATAGAACAAGCATCACACCTAATAATTTTGCAGACTCATTGAATGGGGCTTTGATAGCTATTCTGATGCATTTCCTGAGGCCAAACTGCATATTTGTTAGTAATGTGGCTTCTTTTGTCTCTTTGGAGACATGACGTGCAGTATGGGTTAGAGTTAATGTCTGTGCCTTAAGATATAGTCTTTTAGAGTTAATGTCTGTGCCTTAAGGTATAGTCTTTTGTTTTCTGTATCTCAGGCTATAAGGATCCAGGTTTATTGCTGTTTTTCAGTGAATAAGACATTCTTAAGAAAGATTTTAAGCTATATTGCCTCATCCTATATGAGAGAGTGCTTTGTATATCAGGTTGTATAAGACATGTCTTAATGCTTTATCTTCCTTCACATGTACACATCTGATGTTTTTTGTTGTATAACTTTAGTTTTCAAGCATTAAATCAAAGAAAAAAGGTTGAAAAAAGTGAGCACTTTTGCAGTGTCTTTTAAGTTACTGGGGAGCTTTTGATATTGTGTCTTTGAATGGGTTAAAGCTGGGACAGAAGTGTACACTAACTGATGGAGCTTCTACAGTGCTGGGCTGCTGAACTGGAAAGCTGAAGACATGTCTGAACATTGTAGCGAGTGTCATTGCTGCATGGCGGCTCTTAGAGTGGAGAAATTCCATCATGGCTCATTACTTCAGATGATCTAGAGCAGGGGCCTCCAACTCCGGTCCTGGAGAGCTACCGTCCAGTAGGTTTTCTATCCTACCTGGCTTCTGATGAGCCACACCTGTTCTCAGTTAAATATCAGGAGCAGATGTGGCTCATCAGAAGCCAAGTGGGACAGAAAACCTACTGGATAGTAGCTCTCCAGGACCGGAGTTGGAGACCCCTGATCTAGAGGCAATAGTTATTATATAATTTCATACTGTATTTTTGACCTTGTTTATTCCAGTTAATAGACCTTGCAGCAAAATCGTTGACTCATTGCTAAGAGACACATTTATTATTGGTATAATATATATATTTTTAAATATGTTGTTTTTCTGGTCAGCTTATGACTGTCTGCTGTCTCTGCTTAATGCTATAGAAATGTTCCCTTTTTCACTGTTGTCCTTGATTTGTGGATATCCTGACTGATTCCATTGGTGTTTGTCCTCGGGTTTCAGTGAATCTCAAATTATGTGTGGCCGCATTAGTGGCACCGTTTGCTCCCTGTCTTTAATCATCTCCACAGGAGCAGGTGGAGGCGGTACTGTACAGTGCCTAGTGCCACTGCTGGGGACATTTCTGCTTTGCTCATCACACTGGCTGAACTGGCTGTTCTTCAGCGGTTGCATTCTATATGTTCTCTTCCAAAAGTTATGTGCTCCTGGAGTTTTCCTGATCTGACTCATCATGTCTAATGATGTGCTATGGATGGAAAGTGAAATCCATGATGGTGAACCTTTTGGTAGGTAAGGATGGAGACACGTAGCTTTGCCTTGGAGGCCAGAATCATATCACTGTCGGAGTATGAGTATGGCCAAACCTTTGCCTCCAAAATGACACCACTTTTCCCATCTTCCCCTCTCTGTGTCATTGTCATCTTGTCCTGCCCATTTGCTAGGCAAAGTGTTCCATCACTTTAAGTTGTGCAGCCCTTCCTGACTGTCAGCCTTTCCCTCCCTGCTGCATGTAAAACTGACCCCAGCCTGGCTATTCACACCCACCCCCAGCCCTTAATATCCCCTCCACACTTTCTTCTTGATGTGTTGGTCACTTTTGAGATGGGGGGGGATATGTCCTTATGGGATGGATCTTTTCACAATTCATTTTGTTCACAATTCACAATTGTTCAGACATCAGACAGAAAATAATATGGACTGACATGAACACAGGAACACTGTTGTCATGTGTACCATCAGCGGTTTCCTCTCGCTACTTCTACCAAACTAGAACAGCTCCACAGACTAGAGCAGCCCTTCCCAAACCACCACACTATCCACAATGCACAATTTGCAGGAAACAGAACACCATCTTTCCTCTTGAAAATAACAGGTTACTGTTTGCTGCTTCATATGGGGAACAGGGAATTTAGGTTATGAACTACTGCTTATTCTACACCTCACAATCAACTACTTCCAGATTTTATGTCAATCCTTTGATTTTGGTATATAATATACATGAATATTGTGGTTTTAGAATAAGAGTCAATCAGTCAAAAGACTGTTTCTCACCATTTCCTGGTGACAGGCAGTGCTAACAATGATTGCAGGAATAGTCTTCCTTCCTGTTAATAAGTATTATGGTGGTTTCTATCCTCTCCTGCGACAAGTCGGCCCACAGCTGTTGTAACTGGCCCTCGAGATCCTGCAGACTGGCACTGGGTCTGAGTTGATGTCTCAGCTGATCCTACACATGTTCAATTGGGGAAAGATTGGGGGACCTGGTTGACCACAGGAGGACCTCAACATGACGTAGGCAGTCCATAGACACACATGCAATGTGTGGATGGGCATTGTCTTGTTGAAAGACTGTACCAGGGTGCTGTCTGAGGAAGGATAAAACATGCAGACGCAGGAAATCACTGACATAGTGCTGTGCCATCAGGTTCCCCTGAATCACTACCAGAGATGATCTGAAGTCATACCGTATGGCTCCCCACACCATGATGCCAGGAGTAACGCCGGTGTGTCTCTCAACAACATTAGCAGGATTGGTCCTCTCCCCTCAGTGCTGCCATACATGCATATGATTCATGGCTGAACATGGTACGATGCTATTTGTCATCAAACCGGTTACGGCACCAATCCAAACACAGCCGCCTCTGCGCTGGTGTTAACGGCAGCCTATGCACGGGACAGTGAACCCATAGTCTTCAAGACAAGGTGCGGGATGACATGGGGTGTTGTAGAGAGTCCTATACCTGTGTCTGGATGGCAGGCGCAGATGTCATGGGGTTCTGTAATGCTTGGCGTACAATACTACAATCCTCCGTTGGTGGGGTCTGTCCTGGGCAACCGGAACCTTAATGACGTGTGTGGGTGCCCTCGTGTGCCCATTGGTTCCAACATCGGGTGACTGTGACATCTGCATGCCCCACATGCGGGGCAATTGCACGATACGTCCACCCGACCTCATGCAAACCCAAAATGCGACCCCTATCAAACTCCCTCACGTGCTGGTAATGCTGTCTAATGCATCTATGAGGCATCCTCTGTGTCTGGTGACTAGACATCCCAAGTCCTTGCAAATTGAATCATTTACATTCCCATCTCTGGCCTACACATGTACCAAATTACATCCAAATCAGACCATTACTTTTGTGTTCTTAACTTGTTTTGTCACTGAGTGTATTTGTTACTTTGCTGATGTTCCACTCATATCCTTCATACATAATATACAGCCATGGAAAAACTTAAAACCCCACAGCACAATTGTCTCACTCATTTTTCAGCTTATGGTTGTGAATAATACACTTTTTTTGCAAACTGCAGCTTGGTTCTTCTGTGTTTCTGATTAATGGGGCTTTATGGGACTAAAGTCGTGCTTCTAGGAGCCTGATACGAACTGTCCTAGTAGTGTGCTTCACACCTGCCGTTAATGTTTCCATTCCTTTTAAGGGTTCATGTGTTCTGCTGTATTACAAATGTTGCCTTCTGGCAGCAGAACCACGATTAAACCAGGATTTAAAAATGCAGATTTGTTTAAAAATATAGAGTTGTATTTTATTTTTTTCCGTGGCTGTTTGTATGCATGGTGGGGGAGGCGGGGATGTACAGAGTAATGTGTATGATTTGACACTAATAGACTTTCAGCATTAGTGAGGATCCAGTGAAGCAGAATCTCCCCTCTGAGTTTCACTGAACCACCTCTCTCCCTGTCAGTAACACCACTTACTGAAGATGTTACTGGAGAAATCAACACACAATATCTCAAAATCACAAAGTGAAAATGTGTTTTTTGGAATTGCTGAAAATGTATTAAAAATAAAGCCTATAATTTGATGTTTATTATAAGTTCAGACCATTTGCTATGGCACTACAAATTCAGCTTTTGATAATCTCTCAGATGTGTCTGGAAGCGATTGTAGTCCACCTGTAGCAAATTCACATGACTGGTCATGATTTAGAAAAGTAAACATCTGTCTTTATGTAGTCCCAGAGTTCACAGGGAAGTCCAAGGAACTCTCAACAGATGCAAGATAGGACTGTATCAAAGCATAGATCTGGTAAAAAGTGTATAAAAATCGCCACCACAAGGGGCTCTCTGCCAGTATGAGGAAGAAGATTTACTCATGAAACAGAAATTGAACTCTTTGGCCTGAATGCCAAACACAAAATCTGGCAAGAACTAGCAGGTTCATCCCTAAACCATTCCTGCAGTGAAGCATGGTGATGACACCCTCATCCCGAGGGGATGCTTCTCAATGGCAGCGCCTGGGAAATTGGCCAGCACTGAGGGATGAGCAAAGCCAAATATAGAAAGGTCCTTGAAGAAAACCTCCTCCAGAGTGCACAGAAACTTAGAGTAGAGCAAAGATTCACCTTTCAGCATGACAACGACCAGAAGCTTGCAGCCAAGATAGTGCTGGAGTGATGTGAAAACAAGTCTCTGAATGTCCTTGAGTGACCCAGCCAAGTCCTGGAGATGAAACCCACAGAAAATCTGTAGAGAAGTCTGGATATCATGCTTCGGCCACATTTCCCATCCCTTGTGGGTGGATCTGCAAGGGAGAGAAATTGTCCGAATGCCAAGCTAGGATGACAGCAAGAAAGACGTGCAGCTGTAATTTCTGCTAAAGGTTATCCTGCAAAGTGGCAGATACCTCAGTTAAAAGGGGATTTCAGCTTTTATTTGTTATATATTTGTGAAAATTATTAAAAATATATTTTCTGTTTTTAATTATGGAATATTTTGTGTTGATGATGGCAATGAAAGAATCAATTCATCCGAAACATCTGGAACAGCAAAGTCTGGAAAAGTGGAGGGATCTGATTACTGAAGGGACTCAGAAGTATGTTCATGCATTTCAGTTTAATCTCAGACCAAACTAATACCTTCATTGAGTACTGCATCTGCAAAAACTGCATGAGTAATTTGGTCTTTAATGTGGCTTTGTGAGTGAAAATTACACGTATTAATGCAGCTGCATCCCTAAAGGATTTTCTTCTCACACCAGTGGGTACACAGTGGCAAGCAAGGTTAGCTATACTATGTATATAATTACAGTGGTGTTCTCCAGTTCCAGAAGAATAATGAAATTTTATATATAAATATATTGGTATTGATATAAATTCTGCTATTTGGTCCCATCACTTGAAAGACAAAGGATCAAATTATTTTGCACAACACTGCGGTTTGACAGGTGTGGCTCTGCGATTGATGCTCTGGGACTTCAGGAATCCCTGTTTAATCTCGGTTTGATTAGAAAGGATGTGGACAACATTGTCTATGGAAGATGAATTGGTCCAAAATTAAATTGGTATATGAATATGAAAAGATGAAGGGTGTAAACAGAAAATGAAGCATCAGACACGTAAAGGATCTGCTCTCAAATTGTGTTTGCTTTTTATTATCAAAAACAATGAAAATAAGCAGAACACTGAAAAAATGAAAAGTTATACTACTTTATAACCATTACTGACTATTGTTTTGTTTTGTCTTGCTGTAATCTTATGTTATATTGTATTGGTCATATTTGGATATATATTCTATATTTGATCGTGTAGTATATTTGAACATAAACTATTTTATATTTTGAAATATGTTGGATTTGCATGTAGATTTTCTTTCATTGTGATTTATTTTGCGATTGTTTATTATGTCTATAAAAGGCAGCGAAAATGATGGCTTATCTTTAACATTTCTACATAGACATACTGCTTAATGAAAATAATAATAACACTGACAGTGAAAAACACACAATGAGTGACCCTGTCATTTAGCAAGTAAATGTCAGTTTATGACTTAATGATGTGAAATGTGCAAGCAATGTGGTTTTCAGGTACATCTTGGCAGACAAAAAAATGTCCATCAAGAGCAATTACTAAGTTACCACCAAAAGAGTGTTTCACTGGAGTATGGTGATGGTGATAATTATGACTGACTTTAGTGTTAGGGGCGTCACATTCAGGGTGTCCTCTGCCGAGTGCTGCCTGAGATAGACTCCAGATCCCAAAGATAGTATACTGGATAAACAGACGAAAGATGTGCAGATGGACGACAGTGTTACATGCTGCAATGTAGAGTTCCCCATGATTGAATATTAAAACAGTTTTCAAGCTGTGCTGAAAACCTGAGGGTAAAGTTACACTAGTCTAAGGCTAAAAGATAACTATAGTTCTGCCAATGACGTTTAATACCACAATCCAAATATTTTATGATAAATTCTTATTAATGTTTTGGGGGACATTATTCAGGGTGTTTTCTTGGCTCAGTGGGTAGCACTGTCTGGCTTCACACCCCCAAGGTTGTGGTTTTGACCCCCAGTTCTGTGTCTGTGGTGTGCTCTCACAGTATTTCTCACTCAATGCTACATATTTAGAGTTAACAGACGAATCGTATAACTGTTACACAGAATATGTAGTTCTTAAACTTACTGTCTAAATGTAAAGTCTGCTTTTTATAATGGAATAATGATACTGTATTAATCCTCCTTGGGAAATTTACTTTGCCCTATCTTGCCTTTCATAGAAATGAGAGCTACCTTGGGGGGGGTGACAGCAAGGGGGCAGCCACTTTGTGGAGCCCAGGGAGCAGGGGGTTAAGGGCCTTGCTCCAGGGCCCACAGGCATGTGATTATTCTGCTAAGGCTGTGCTTGAACCAGAACCTTCTTCTCATAGGCATGAGGCCTTAGCGTGCTGAACCACACACCAGTCCTAAAACCAATACAATGTAGACACCTTGAGCTTGTTTTTATTAGCTGGGCCTCTGTATGCAATATCTCACTCGGTCCTGATAGGCTTCACAATGCTGCGTAATATCGGTTGCATTCTCATGCCAAAATAACATGGACTTCTCTAAAGATCTGTGGTATATCCTTGTTAATGAACTCACTTTCCTATTTGTGAGCCTAGTGCTCTGTTATAATAGTCACGCAGATGTGGGGTAGAGCATTGTCTATTGGAAAGGTCTATTTAGTTTGTGGTAAGCTGTGTATTATAGGTAAATTGTATATTGTATGACTATCATGATCATCATACCTCCTACAGCAGGAAGTCACAGAACTGCATCTCATGCAGTCTTTGAAAAGGTCATTGTGTCTCCTTCTTTGAAGTACATCCAAGCTAGTGAATAACACCCCACTGCAATTACTCAACTCAAGCCCAGAGCTAACATGGTATAGAAATACTGGTAAGACCTTGAGGTTATACAGTTAAATTTCTGCTATGAAAGTATTTACGACTGATGGGATTTTTGGGTCCTTTCATAAGGTAGATCAGAAGAATTAATAATGAAAGCCTAGCACTGAAGGAACTTTTTCCATTGAGTTTAACAGCTCTCTGAAGAAATTATCCAAGCACTCATTACTAAATACAGTGCTTCACAGGTACTTTAGCAGATGCTCTTTGCTAATGAATTGTAGGTATAACACATCAGAATACAAACAATAGGCATTTCTGGACACATCTGTGCTTTACTCTCCAAAACATTAGTTATCAGTACTTTAGTTGAGCTGCGAAACGTTAATGCTTCTTCTCCATTCATAATGTCAGCATCCCAAAAAGATTTGTGTATGAGAGTCTTACTTATTTCAGAATCTGTAATGCATATATCTGGAATCAGTGGTTGGGAAACTTACAAGGTTAAAGGTCCAGAAAAACACAATATTCAATTTTGTAAAATCAAGGACATAGAAACTGCTTAGCATATTTAAAATGGGGCAAAAGCATATACAATATTTGTAACGATTAATGGGCCCTTTCTCGAAGAGAGTGATGTAATATATAACTGCCAGTGAGATTCTACTAGTAGCTTTACCTTTAGCTGCTCAACTGAATGAAAATGGAATCCATTCTGGCACCGGAAAACAACCACAGAAGGCATCATGCTGAGATATTTACTCCAAATGTGTAACTAGTTGCTTTTACATTATGCTTGAAAGTTTTCTGGAGAATTACCTTCAAAATGGTATGTATCATTGCCGTCATTTAGGCTGAATGTGTTTTTTTATGCTTGTGCAAATATGTATACTATAGACTGGGAAATAAGGTTCAATTTAGACTTAACCATTAGAAGTCTGTTACAATTTGTATTCACATGCTGACCCTCCACAACTTTTCAACTTTATTATGTCTCTTTATCTCGAATCATCCATTTTGGTAAGATGTGTAAGCATAACTAACATGAATGTCAATAAGAGCCACTGTCATCAAAGTAGCCTCTAAATCCAACCTGAATAATCAGTTGCACCTCAATTGTTTAAGACATCTACTTAGCAGATGCTTTTATCCAAACCAATATCAATTCAGAAAGCAGGCTCAGATGGCGCTTAAGGGCCCAACCGTGAAATTCCTGTGCTAATGCTGAGACTTGAACTGGTGACCTTCTGATCGCAGGCACAGCAGCCTAACCCCCTGAGCTGCACACCATCCCCATACCTCTGGATGTACTTGGTACAATGACATGCTTATCTGCATGGACGGTCAGTATGTTAACAGTGAAGGCATAACAGCATCAGATGATTGTGACTGTTAGTGAAGCTAAATGCATGTAGTACTGTGCATCACATTATCAAACATATTCCTCCCCTGCTTTTCCTCCAGGATGGTTCAGTCCAATTCAGTTAAGCCATTCAATGTAGTGGTCATGTATGTCTGAGTGAAACAAGAAAATACTGTAGTACTTCATGATTTGTTTTCTAGTGACTGAACACTGGCCAGTGAAATACTAGATGGTGGGGGTCAGTGTCTGTTGTGTTTCAGTTTTATCTGAATACTTCCTCTTTGGTTGTGTTTTCTTTTTGGCTGCTTTATAGTAAATCAGGGTGTCTGTCATTGCTGTAGGTAGAAACTCTAAGATTACAGTATGAAAAGTTGAATTTTGAGGTCTTATTTCAATTAAGACCATTTGGTGGTCGTAAACTGTAACTGACCAGCATACAGTACTAGTCAGAAGTCAGGACACACCTGCTTTTAAAGCATTAATCTCTATTTTAGCTGTGTTATTCACCTTAATAAAAAGCTTTGAGGCAATGAAGTAATACATGTTAAATATTACGATGACTAAGAGAAATGTCATCTCAGGATTTTCTCAAAAATGTATATTCTTCAAAATAGCGCCCTAGTACTCTGATGACAGCATGGAAGACTTTTTGCATTCTTTCAACAAGCTTCCAGATGGAAGCGTGCCACCTGGAATGCTTCTCCAACAGTCCTGAAGCAGTTTCTACAAGTTCTGGCCATCAGTTGGCTACCTTGCTCTTACTCTTCGATCCAACTCATCCCCAACCAGCTCTACAGGGTTTAGATTGGAGGATTGTGGGGTCCAGGTCATCTGTCACAGCACTCCATCCTTTCCTTGTTCACCAGATAATATTTACTGCATAACCTCAAGTTGTGCATAGAGTCATTATCTTGTTGAAAAAAAATACGTTTTCCGGTGGTATGTCCAGACTTTGACTGGTACTGTAGATTACAAACAGTAATCATAACAAAATTATAAGGACACTGAAGACAAGTTTGTGAGGAGTGGCATGCAACACATTGCAATTCATGTATAAGGTCATTCTATTACAACATTTTATTTTAAATTCAAAATAATTCATGGGAATCCTGTGGTGTTGGAACCAACTGGTACTGAGAACATGCAAGGTTAAGATCAGGTTCAGCAAGATTTATATTAGCGAGGCTATCTCACCTTATTTGGTATGTGTATACAATAGTTTTGTTGCCTGTGAGTTATTGGCTGTCGTTGGTGATTCTTGTATCAATTCTTCATTCAATGCATCTCTTATATGTCCACATGAGGTTTTTGGCACAAAGAGTTGTAACGAAATAGGCATGTAAATCAGAGCAGAGCATGTTAACTGTCTACTAACTAGGTAGATGTTTCAAACCAAAGAGTGTAATACAAATCTAGAATGTAATAATGCTGGGGAAAATCAGGGGAAAGTATTCAAATGGCCTTCATTTCTACTGGGCTTTTCTTCTGTATCCATTTCACACTGAGGAAAAGTCGTATGTGCCAGACACCACACTGTTACATCCATCTGGCAGGACTCTGACGCCATCTGCACAAACTCAAACATGTCCCGGCCAGTTGACACTACGCTCCTTTAAAAACATATCCTCTGTCTGAAATTGGAGGTTGTAAACAAGTGGAAGGATAAGCACTGATCTCTTTATGATTACTCTGCTCATGTGACTCTCGAACAGATCCAGCTTAGGTCTAAAGGAGAAAATGCAGTGCAGTAATTGTTTGTGATGACCTAATTCTTTTGGAAATATAAATGATTGTGGTATCTCCATCTTTGGCATCTGGCCTATAGATCCGCCCCATATATAAAGCAATTTAACTTCTTCAAGTCTTCAGTTTGTCACATACAGTTATGTCTTTTAATTATGGCCTTCAGTAATTTTTAGAGTGAAATCGCAAAATGGCTTACTGGATGATTAATTATTTTGTATCTTCTGAACACGTTTGACCAGATTGTTTGTTTATTCCCCATTGCACTGGAGAAGTGAATGTGAGGGACATAAGACCTTAAAGTAATAAAATAACAAAAAATATCTGGAACTTCCAAGAGTATTGGAAATTGATACTTTGATATATTTATATATAATTGATTATTATTCACTTTTGAGAAATCAGTGATGGGATGAATATCATATATTGGGAAATAACAGATATTATTCCAATCTATGGAACAGATATAGCCATCCACCCATCTTCTAACCACTGATCCAGAACAGGAGATCACACTGGATGGGAAGCTAGTCCGTTGCAGCATACATACTCACACACATACGATGAATAACGGAAAGAACATGCAGCTACATGGGGTTCAAGCCCCCAGCCCTGGAGGTTTAATGCAACAGTGACAGCGAGACTCACTGAGGTCCAGGACAGAGTCATTCCTACTAATTACTGGGTAATTAGCCTTACTTCCATTTCAGACAAAGTGAGTGTAATTGAGGTAAAGTGCACAATGTGTTTGTGTATTTTATTAGGTACTGAGGAAGTCATACTGTTAAATATGCTGGTGCAATCATTTCTGACATATCCAATATTATCTGGATCTGGAGGGTTGTATATTACTGTTTTTAAATTGTTTTTGCAATGTTTACATTGTAGATGAGTGTGTGTAAATGTGCCGTGATCTATATTGCATCATAGTCTCCACCAGGTGGGCTTTTATTAACAAGTGTGAAAGTGTGGTTCAGTTGTATGTTTGTTAACAGCATGCTTGGCAGATAGACCAAATATGACAAAAGTGAAATGGAGCAGCACCAGAGCATGTGAGCGGAGTGGAGCGGAGCGTGAGCGAGGAGCGGAGCGGGCGAAATTTGGTCAGAGCACGGAGCGGTTTTTTAATTAAGGCTGGAGCGGTCGCTCTGTCTCACTCCAATTTCGCTCCGATACAGCTCACACTACGACTCTGAGGCGTGCGCAAATCTTCCCAGAATTCATCTATACAATTATCAAGATTTAGATCCGCTTTGGAATCTAAAAAGACCTTTCTCGGAAACATGAGTGTGCTACGCGAACACGCGGAGGCCAGAGCAAAACTTGAGCAAGTTTTATATGGTTGTAGCATATTAAGTCTATAAAGTAAATAAAAGTATAAAAGCCTATAATTTGGTAATTAAATAAATTAGTTTGTCATTCAAATTAGATCTAATAGGATTTTTTAAATTCACGTAACGCTGTCAGTGAAATTTTATTTTATAGAGAGAGACGCAGCAGCAGCATCAACAGAAAATAACTGAGGAATTTAAAACGTGGATGCGCTTAGCCTGTATATTCTTTAGGCTATTAAGCCCACTGATTCCTTTATTTTTAAGCCTATTTTGTGTGGAATGCCATTGCCAAACCTGTCCATCGTTGCCTATATGTTGTTTAAAAATAAATATTTTCTGTTCTGAGTGCCGTTGCTCACATTTCTTTATGATATAAGGCATCGGTTTAAGGTGATATTTGTTAGGCATGCAGATTATTTGTCCCTCTTTTAAATTGGAGCGAGCGCGGAGCGATTTGACTGGAGAGGGAGGAAATTTTAGTGGAGCGAGGAGCGGTGTTGAGCGGAGCGAGAATTAGAGCGGAGGAGCGGGCGGAGCCAACAGCCTCGTTAGCGAGGAGCGGAAATTCTCACCGCTCCACTCCGCTCACATGCTCTGAGCAGCACATAGTGCTGAAGACCTCTTTGGATCTCTTTCCATGAATTCCATGAATTGGCTACTACAAGGTTTATGGCAATAATGGCTGATAGCAGGTGATGCTTTTACTCTGAACAGCTGTATATTTATTAATGAAACTGTCTTCCAGCCACTTATGCAGTACAGGGCCACATGGGAGCTTATCCCAGGGAGCACAGGCGTAGACGTTGGTCAGGAAGCTTGTCCTGTACAGGGCAGACACATGTACACACTCACACACTATTGGCAATTTAGAGACACAATTTCACCTAAATTCTGGTCTTTGTGTTGTAGTAGAAAACCTGCATACCAGGCAGAGACCACAATCTCCACACTCTCAGGGCAGGGGCAGCATTCAAACTCCCGGCCCAGGCTGTGTGAGGCGGGAGAGCCACCCACCGTTACCCCATGCCATCCATTAGCGAAACAGATTTAAATTGTGACTCACCTCTGAGGCAAATGGTTAAGTCCAGAAAAGGACAGGATATTCATTGTATTTATAACACACAGGCAGATGGTAATATATTGCACCTGGTTTGAAAAATAGTCCTGGCTTACACAAAAATTCTCTCCAAAAATATTACAAAATGAAATGTGTTTATGCAGTGGTACATACAGGGTTTACTTGAGAAGTGGACTCTGTTAAATCAATTTATGTCAACCTTCAATCTGATTTGCATAATTTAAAACACTGCTTATGATTGTAGCTCTTTTTGAGTGATATCCAAAGATAGAATAGATACAATTGCAAAATTAGAATGTTGTTTATAAAACAAGGGAATGGCAATGACCATTGGACACAGCCCAAGCCACGTACATACACAATGCTAAATCTTCCACTTGTGAAACCTCTTTGACAACCTGATTTGGTACTAACAGGACTGTCATGAGATAGCTGTTAGTTGAGATAGATAGGTTAGACATCAGGCAAGAAGCAAACAGAATCCAGGATGCTAAGCTAGACAATAGAGATTTCCTGATCCAATTTTTTTTGGTATCCTAATTCTATCTGATTGATTCAATATTTATATCTGCTGATTCAGAGTCCCAATCCAGTCTTTTAATAAATATTTAAATATACATAAAGTAGGAATTGGTACATTGTTCGTCCGAGTGCCTCGTGATTTCTCAGTGTTCTTCCTTATTATATTTTGCAAGTGCCAAATTAGATTTGAGTTACAGTAAATGACGCACTGTTCCTACCTCCTCTCGAAAGGATGGCATTGCATGTAGCTGTTTGGCTACATTGAGTTTCCAATTTAAAGAATTTCCACACAACTGACATCTCAATAGTTTGTAGTTTCAAGCCATGTGCCTCAGAATTACTGCAACCTATGATGGAACCGTACAATCTGCGCAACTGCCGAAAATTAGGTAGATGTGGGAAATTAGATCAATCGGGCTGTGGTACCTGGTACCGATCAATTAAAAAATGTCTGGATAGGCCCTATTTCTGATCTTTGATATCAGCTCACAACATAACTGCTAGACAATGAACTGGAGATCAGATCAGAACCAGAGACCAATCAAGAGGTCAACCTACAACCAACATAACCAAATCACTAAACCAAGACTGACCAGGGGAACAAGACCAAACACACAACTAAGTAAGAAAGCATTAAGTTATCTGACAGATTACAGAGTAGAACCATGGCCACACCTGTAGCAGATAACTTGTGAAGTAGAATGCAGACTACATGTGATACTTTTGTAAACTCTTTGGAAACTAGTTAACTAACATGTATTGTTAATTCTTCTGTTTCAGAATTGTTTAATAACTAAATCTTCTGCATCTTTTGGCAATATTTTCAGCCTCATTTAAAATATCAGTAAAATTTTATATTATACATATTAGTCCTAGATATTTTGATTTCATCATATTGAGCTAAGTCAGAATGAAGATAGCATCTAGAAATGCTTTTCCAGACACAGCTATACATGACTTCAGTTTCAGCCAGTTTGAAATGAAGTGGAGGATCTAGTTCTGGGGTGTCAAACTCCAGTCCTGGAGGGCCCTGTGTAGCTTAGTTCTTTCCCCGTTCCACCACAAATGATTCAGCTCAAGAGCTGTGTGGTAATTAGTACAAAGAGGTGCAAGCAGTTCAATCAGGTGTATTAAATGAGGGGAAACCTAAAAATGCATAGGGCTCCAGCCCCCCAAGACTTGAGTTTGACAACCCTGATATAGTTTATGCTTAAGAAGGTGAAATTACTAATAAAAAAATAAAGTTGTAGCTAGTTTTAACTGTTTCCTCAATGTTAAAAACATCATATGTATAATATATATTCAGGGCTGAGTAATACTTTTCTGCATCTGCACAGCTAGTAGGTGTGAGCATAGACATGCAAACATAACTGGAGCATTGGATGGCCAGTGATCTGCCCCACCAGTAGAAACAGTGCGTGCAACACATGGATTAAATACCAGTGAAGATAAACCACAGCTCAGTGGTGTTGTGTGCTAAAACTGTTTGGGGTCAACCTCACATCCCACATATTGTACTTTTCCTGATGTGGTTTGTTTTCTGGTTTGTCTGTGTTAGGTCTAAGAGGCTGTGTTTTGTTTTGACGGTGCTAAAGTGAGCACAGTGACTTTCAGAACAGCAACTGCTCCCTGCTCCAACTCCTCGAATGACCCTGCTGCGATGCTCTGTGGGTCTGCCAGGCTGAGTCACCTGTCTGTACTCTATTTCCAGATTCACCACCAGGAAAATGGCTGAGCAAGACATGCTTGTCCTAGAACAGCTGAAGCTCGTTTAAATCTGTGGACTCCTACAGTGAAGTGAAGAACAACCCCAAACAGGTAAAATTTTTGTATTTTAAATATAACATGGGTTGTACCTGCACTAGGGTTAGTTTATCAAATTGATTTAAAACTACCATAAAAAAGATGCCACTTTTTTACAGAGTATTTGAATAACTATAAGTGAATACTTACACTGAAGAAGATCTTACAACAATCCCTTAACAGAAAATGTATACTGCTGAAAAACCCCTAATGGAGAATGCATGGAATGCATGATTTATATGAGAGATCGCAGGAAATCATACAAACAGATCTACATTTAATGAAGACTGAGGGGAATATATTTGATGATGCTGAAAATACAGTTTTTAAAATAAGATGAAATGAAACTTTATTGATCCCTGTGGGGGAGAATTCTGGTGTCCAGCCTCCTTGAGAGCTGACCAGATGGCATCCTTGTGAGATGCCTAGGACATCTCAACTAACTTTGAGATTCTAGTTTGAGGAAGCCACTGGGTCTCCTGACGGAGAGTGAATCAAAATAATCCATCCATATTAGATAATGCTTACCAAAGTTTGGAGGCTAGTCCAAGGATTTAGATGTAAATCATAGGAGAATTTGAGGACAAATTAGGAATTAATTGTAAAAATTCATCTTAAGAATGGCTTACATGTTGCTTATCATGGTGTAGTTTTAAGGATATATTGCCATTTATTGTTAATTACTAAAATAACACATGCAATGTGTATCATGTTGCAAAAAGACATTCACTTGAGATTCTAGACAGATAACATCATTATTTATTTGCGCAAGCCTCTGTGAGGCTTTTTTGAATTGGTGACCTCTCTTTGCCTTGGTGATGAAAGAGCACAACAATCAACTCTGAGGACTGACAGTTTGACCCTGATATGTTTAAAGATCAAGGTCAGATTTCACACACTTTAAGTAAACATGGGTTGGTAACAGCGAAACAACAAATGTGTTCGCAAAGCTCATAAAGAATAAGCAATATCATAAATTAACTATTTTTTGAAGAAAAAAAAAAAAAGAAGGTGCTTGAGTTATAGGCCTGGGTGTGATCAGAGCAGACAAATAACCGGGCAAAGAAGAAGTAAGCCCTTCAAAGGAAGTGCAATTATATCTAGTTAAAATCTGTAAGCTTGTGAATTATAGAAAACAGCACCCACACAACCGGTCAGTGAGGGTAGAGAAGACTCGGGTAAGAACTTCTCATCATGCTGAAACCAGAGCTTGTAAAATCCAGGAATTCTGAGATTGCTTAGTTCACTCACAGAAGATCCATTAGTGCTAAGGAATGTAATATTTAATGTAGTATTGATCTAATCTTATTTTCTGTACAGACTTGCCATGTCTTTTTAAAATAAACTTTCCTCACAAAGTATCTACTTCATGTGTACCATTCAGAATACAACAGTAGATGCCATCACTCCTTTGAAAGGAGTTGAGATTTGGTAATTTCTAATTAGGGCAATCAAATGACATTGCTACTGAACATTTTTTTAATATATTTTAAGTTAGTTATCTTCAAATTTAAACTCAAAAAAATTCTATTTACTTTGGACTCCAGAATGCAATTGCCTCTGAGTTGTTTGCATTGTTATTATTATGTATTAAGTTTTAAGATTCATCATTTGAAAGCATAGACTTAGGCTTCTTAGCAGGTGTGATCATTCTTAGTGGCTCTCTGAATGAGAAAGATTGCTTCTTTATGTGAAAATTAATCTTGATTCTGTAATTGTAGATAGGAGCCACCGAGGTGAATTCAAGGGTAAGTGCACCAAGCTAAAGGCTGACTCACCTCACACAGAATATCTCTTATAAATATACTTAAATATTGCTTTTCACTGAACTAAAAATAGAGAACTGGAATAAAAATACCACATTTATGTGCCAAATCAAATGGGAAATATCAATGGTAAAGCTAAATTGTTGACCTAAATGATTAAATAGAGTATATAGAGTGGTAGGTAGAGAGCGTATAATGTGAATTTCTGCAATTGTTGTTCTTACCTGGTTCAACAGGTTCTGCTGGAGTAGGGAGATAGTAGATAGTAGATGTTTTCTTGTTTTATTTTTATCTTTTTCCATATTTGGTGAGTCATATCACATCACTTTTTGAATGAAGTAATGTTATTTGCTGTGATGGCCTAGCATCTCACCTAGTGTTCCCCAGCCTTGTGCCCTGTGCTGCCTAGAATGTGCTCCAGGCTGCCCCATAACCCTGACCAGGATAAGTGGTTCAAGATAGATTGCAAACTCACACTATGTAATGACGTTGCATTATATAATAACGACAGAATGTAACAAACTGCCTCTCCTGGAGCCGACACCTGGAGGGGTTTGCGTATTCCAATGATCCCAGGAGCTAAGTTGCCTGGGGCTTTATGCCCCTGGTAGGGTCACCCAAGGCAAACAGGTCCAGGGTGAGGAACCAGACGAAGTGCGGCTCATAAGACCCCTAATGATGCACAAAATAATGGAACCATGGTTTCCCTTGCCCGGACGCGGGTCACCGGGGTCCCCCCCTGGCCTGTGGGTGGGGCTCGATGGCGAGAGCCTGGTGGCCAGGCCTATACCCATGGGGCCTGGTCGGGCACAGCCCGAACAAGGCACGTGGGTCCCCCCTCCAATGGGCTCACCACCTATAAGAGGGGCCATAGGGGTCGGGTGCAAAGTGAGCTGGGGAGTGGTCAAAGGCGGGGACCTTGGCGGTCCGATCCTCGGCTGCAGAAGCTAGCTCTTGGGACATGGAATGTCACCTCTCTGATGGGGAAGGAGCCTGAGCTGGTGTGCGAGTTTGTGAAGTTCCGGCTAGACATAGTCGGGCTCACCTCGACGCATGGCCTGGGCTTTGGAACCAGTTTCCTCAAAGGGGGTTGGACCCTCTTCCACTCTGGAGTTGCTCACGGGGAGAGGCGCCGAGCAGGGGTGGGCATACTTATTGCCCCCTGGCTGGGCACCTGTACATTGGGGTTTACCGCAGTGGACGAGAGGGTAGCCTCCCTTCGCCTTCAGGTGGGGGGACGGGTCCTGACTGTTGTTTGCACTTATGCGCCAAGCAGCAGTTCAGGATACCCACCCTTTTTAGAGTCCCTGGAGGGGGTGTTGGAGAGCACTCTTCCTGGGGACTCTCTTGTTCTACTGGGGGACTTCAATGCTCACGTGGGCAATGACAGTGAGACCTGTAGTGGCGTGATTGGGAGGAACGGCCCCCCCGATCTGAACCTGAGTGGTGTTTTGTTGTTGGACTTCTGTGCTCATCACGGATTGTCCATAATGAACACCATGTTCAGGCATAAGGGTGTTCATATGTGCCCCTGGCACGAGGACACCCTAGGCCGCAGTTTGATGATCGACTTTGTAGTCGTGTCATCGGACTTGTGGCCGCATGTCTTGGACACTCGGGTGAAGAGAGGGGTGGAGCTGTCAACTGATCACTACCTGGTGGTGGGTTGGCTCCGCTGGTGGGGGAGGAAGCTGGCCAGGCCTGGCAGGCCCAAGCGTATAGTGAGGGTCTGCTGGGAACATCTGGCGGAATCCCCTGTCACATGGAGTTTCAACCCCTACCTCCGGCAGAACTTCTCCCATGTCCCGGGGGAGGCGGGGGACATTGAGTCCGAATGGGCCATGTTCCGCGCCTCCATTGTGGAGGCGGCTGACCGGAGCTGTGGCCGCGGCAGCAATCCCCGAACCCACTGGTGGACACCAGTGGTGAGGGATGCCGTCAAGCTGAAGGAGTAGTCCTATCGGGCCTTCTTAGTCTGTGGGACTCCAGAGGCAGCTGACAGGTACTAGCAGTACAAGCGGGGTGCGGCTTTGGCGGTCTCTGAGGCAAAAACTCGAGTATGGGAGGAGTTTGGTAAGGCCATGGAAAACGACTTCCAGATGGCTTCGAGGCAATTCTGGTCTACCATCCGGCGGCTCCAGGCGGGAAAGCGGTGCAACATCAACACTGTTTATGGTGGGGATGGCGTGCTGCTGACCTCAACTCGGGACTTTTGGGTCGGTGGAAGGAGTACTTCAAATACCTCCTCAATCCCACCGACATGCCTTCCAATGTGGAAGCAGAGTATGGGGACTTGGGTGTGGACTCCCCTATCTCTGGGGTGGAGGTCGCTGAGGTGGTAAAAAAGCTCCTCAGTGGCTGGGCCCCGGGGGTGGATGAGATCCGCCCAGAGTACCTCAAGGCTCTGGATGCTCTGGGGCTGTCCTGGTTGACACACATCTGCAGCATCCTGTGGACATCAGGGGCAGTGCCTCTGGACTGGCAGACCGGGGTGGTGGTCCCCCTCTTTAAGAAGGGGGACCAGAGGGTGTGCTCCAACTATAGGGGGATCACACTCCTCAGTCTCCCTGGTAAGGTCTATTCAGGGGTTCTGGAGAGGAGGGTCCACCGGATTGTCGAACCTCGGATTCAGGAGGAGCAGTGTGGTTTTTGCCCCAGCCGTGGAACAGTGGACCAGCTCTATACTCTCTGCAGGGTTCTGGAGGGTTCATGGGAGTTTGCCCAACCAGTCTACATGTGTTTTGTGGACTTGGAGAAGGCATTCGACCGTGTCCCTCGGGGAGGCCTGTAGGGGGTGCTCCGGGAGTATGGGGTGCCGGGCTTCCTTTTAAGGGCTGTTCGGTCCCTGTATGACCTGTGCCAGAGCCTGGTCCGCATGAGCGGCAATAAGTCGGACTTGTTTCCGGTGAGGATTGGACTCCGTCAGGGCTGCCCTTTGTCACCGATTCTTTTCATAGTTTTTTTGGACAGAATTTCTAGGTGCAGCCAGGGCATGGGGGTTTCCGGTTTGGTGACCTCAGGATTAGGTCTCTGCTTTTTGCAGATGATGTGGTTCTGTTGGTCTCATCGGACCGTGACCTTCAGCTCTCACTGGGACAGTTCGCAGCCGAGTGTGAATCGGCTGGGATGAGATTCAGCGCCTCCAAATCCGAGACCATGGTCCTCAGTCGGAAAAGGGTAGAATGCTCTCTCTGGGTCGGGGATGGGGTCCTCCCCCAAGTGGAGAAGTTTAAGTATCTCGGGGTCTTGTTCACGAGTTGGGGGATGATGGAACAGGAGACCGACAGGCAGATCGGTGCGGCGTCCGCAGTGATGCGGGCACTGCATTGGTCTGTCATGGTAAAGAAGGAGCTGAGCCAAAAGGTGAAGCTCTCGATTTACCAGTCGATCTACGTTCCTACCCTCACCTATGGTCATGAGCTGTGGGTAGTGACCGAAAGAACGAGATCGCAAGTGCAAGTGGCTGAAATGAATTTCCTCCGCAGGGTGGCTGGGCTCTCCGTTAGAGATAGGGTAAGGAGCACGGTCATTCGGGAGGGACTCAGAGTAGAGCCGCTGCTCCTCCGCATCGAGAGGAGCTAGATGAAGTGGCTCAGGCATCTGATTAGGATGCCTCCTGGACGCCTCCCTGGTGAGGTGTTCCGGGCATGTCCCACTGGGAGGAGGCCCCGGGAAAGACCCCGGACACGCTGGAGGGACTATGTCTCTCGGCTGGCCTGGGAACGCCTCGGGATTCCCCCAGAGGAGCTGGATGAAGTGGCCGGGGAGAGGGAAGTTTGGGGTTCCCTGCTGAAACTGCTGCCCCCGCGACCCGACCTCGGATAAGCGGGAGATAATGGATGGATGGATGGATATAACAAACTGAATGTTGATAATGATGATGATGATGATGATAACAGTAGGATAATGTTACAATATAAAATTATAATGTAGTTTATAATGTAACTTTGTTACATTTTGTCAAGTTATTACCTAATGCATTGTTATTACATGATGTATTGTTACATGTATGAAACAATGCATTATGTAATAACATCACATTATATGATAAAATTGTTACATTTTATCAAGCTGTTACATAATGCATTGTTACATGGATGGATGATGAAATATTACACATTTACTGCACAATGCAGTATATTAAGCAATTTATTAGTAGTACATTTACCAATGTAAGAACAATTCTGATTTTACTATTCTGATTTAACAGACTTGCTTAGGTAAGCTTATATAAGGCAAGAACTAAATCAACATGCTTCAGTCTGCCAGTAGGTTCTTTAGGTCCCTTTTAATGAGTTATTATTGCAATACGAACTGGATATGTTCCTCTTTAGTACATAACTCAAATATTTAGTCATTCATATGGTCTGGGTATGGAGGGCAATTTAGAATCACTAGTTTGTCTAATTTCCGGCTGTTTGACTGTTTAAGATAGCATGTGCAAAAGGGGAGGGGCACCATGCCACTCACCATTCCACCTTATTTTCAAGTAAATTACAGTTTGAGCACAAGCGATAAAATTTTGCTTTGAAAGGGCCACTGAAGATTTTGGCTACTAATAATTCTGTCTATCATCAAAAAATCGCAACACAAACTAAGAATCGTTCTTGGGCATCTGTGTAAACCTGCATATTGCCTAACTTGTTCGGGTGTTTTTTCCTGTGTCATTTATACACAGACTTTAGGATGTAGATCCTGGCTATGATGATGCAACATAGCTGCTATGCTCAAAGGAGCAGATATAAAGAATCTGTATCCAAATATGGAAAGTCTCTTTCTGCATTATGTAAAGGATTTCTGCAGCACACAGAGGATCAAGGAATTTCAAAGCTGTTTTTTTTTTATTTTTGAATGCATTATACATGCTTAGTGCAACATGCCTTTGGACTCCTTCCTTTGAAGTAAAAAAACTATGCTGAATTATCCATAAATGAGCACTAGATTTGGATTGCAGCTGTGATGTTTTTCACATGTTATTGCAAAGTTGTATCGCAGCACCACTACTGAAATTGTTCAAATATTACATAAACTGTTTATTTCCAGATTCACCACCATGTTCAACAGTCCATTTTAAGTCAAAGGTGTGTGTTTGGATGTATCTCTAGCTGTGTGTGTGCACAGATTGTTCATCCTCTTTGTACTTATGTAGATGTCCTCTATTTGCTCTACATACTGTACAGTATATTGCCAAAAGTATTGGGACACCTGCCTTTACACACACATGAACTTTATTGCCATCCCATTCTTAATTCATAAGCTTTAATATGGAATTGGCACACCCTTTGCAGCTATAATTCAATTCAATTAATTTTTATATATAGCGCCTTTTACAACAGAGATGTCCCAAAGCACTTCACATGGATGTGTTTTGATACATTAAGCATCATATATAAAACTCTTCTGAGAAGGCTGTCCACAAGGTTTATGAGTGTGTTTATTGGAGTTTTTGACCATTCTTCCAGGAGAACATTTGTGAGGTCAAGCACTGATGTTTTACGAGAAGGCCTGGCTCACAGTCTCCGCTCTAATTCATCCCAAAGGTGTTCTATCGGGTGGAGGTTAGGGCTCTGTGCAGGCCAGTCAAGTTCCTCCACACCAGACTTGCTCATCCATGTCCTTATGACCCGGGGCCGTCCCCAAGCTGTTCCCACGAAGTTGGGAGCATGAAATTGTCCAAAATGGCTTTGAATGCTGCAGCATTAAGAGTTCCTTTCACTGGAACTAAGGGGCCGGGGCCAAGCCCAACCCCTCAAAACTAAACCCCACACCATAATAATAATTGATACTTAAATTGTCTTTACGCCTCAACTTGCTCTTTGTGGAGCAAGTTGTCCATGAAGGGCAGCCACCCATTGCAGTACTCAGGGAGCTTAGCCCACTGAGCCACACACTGCCTCTTAATAATCAATACTTTATTGATCCTCGTGGGGAAATTGTCTTTTTACACCTCCCTCAACTTGCTCTATTTTGTAGAGCTCAGCTGCTCAGCCTATTGAAACACATTCCATGAAGTCTCCTACGCACTGTTCTTGAGCTAATCTGAAGGCCACATTTTGGTTTGGAGGTCTATAGATATTGCCTCTGCAGACAGTTGGTGACTTATGCACACTGTGCACCTCAGCATGCACTGTTCATGCTCTGTGATTTTATGTGGTCTACCACTTCATGGCTGAGTTTTGTTATAATACCACTAACAGTTGACTGTGGAATATTTAGTAGCCAAGTGCACAAGTGGCACCCTATCACCTCACTTGTATTCACTGAGCTCCTGAGAGCAACCCATTCTTTCACAAATGTTTGTAGAAGCAGTCTGCATGCCCAGGTGCTTGATTTTATACACCTGTGGCTATGGAAGTGATTGGAACACCTGAATTCAATGATTTGGTGGGGTGCCCCAATACTTTTGGCAATATAGTGTACCTCCCACAGTCGATAAACAAGTAGTTCCTCTTATTTTTGTGATTCTGTGTGCAATCCTACTTGAAGTACTCATTTGCTTTCACACTGTTGGTCTCAAAAGGACTGAAAGTTTCTGAAAATGTTTTTACATTGATGAAAGTATTTAAAATTATATGTAAAGTTTACTGCTTTTGCTAGCCCATTACTATCCAATTAGCCAAGCACTCACTAACGAAGGCAGCTGTGAAAACTCGTCCTGCCAGAGTCTGGTATGTAATCATTCTCTGCCCTTTCAATTAAGATGAGAGCTGTGGCTTCTGATCCACTGAGAATGCCGATGAAAATTAAATAAAAATCTAATCATGCTGTCATTAATATTCAGTGCTAGTGATTCATGCCTACTGTAGTTTCACACAAGCACCTGACAGATGACACCTTACACCTGTCATTAATTTCTTTATTAATTAAACGAGCTAAAGCAGCAGGACACTATTTATTAAAACAACTGCAGTGAACATGCATCTTCACTGGATAAAATTAAACAAAAGAAAAAAAAAAACAGTAAGACTCACCCTCAGTATTGCATGTTAATAAAGTATTTTGTTAGGGAAATCACATTGTGGGTACAGGTCTTTTGCTTGTTCAGCACTCTGTCATTATCACAAGGGCAGATTCACACATATTTTGTCAAACATCTGGAAAAGAGCATGAGAGTCAGTGTGACTGGGCCTTCAGAAAGAGTGCAAGTCAGTCTGATTCTACATTCAGAAAAGTACGGGAGTCAGAGTCACACGGCCTTCAGAAAAGGCTTAAGAGTCTGCCACACGGCATCGAAAAACAGCATGGGAATCAGTGTGACAGCCTTCAGAAGGAGTACAGGGGTCAGTATGACTCGCCATTCAGAAACAGCATGGGATCAGTGTGACTCAGCCTTCAGAAAGAGTACAGTAGTCAGTGTCACACGGTCTTCAGAAAGAGTTCAGGAGTGAGTATATTTCAACATCCAGAATCAGTATGAGTCAGTGTGACTACGTATTTAGAAAGAGCACAAGAGTCAGTATGACATGGCTTTCAGAAACAGCACAGGAGTCAGTGTGAGAAGACCTAAAGTAACAGCATGGGAGTCAATGAGTCTTGGCCTTCAGTGTGACTCAGCCTTCAAAAACAGTATGGGAGTCAGTGTGTTACCGCTTTCACAAGCAGCATGGGAGTCAGTGTGACTCGGCCTTCGGAAACAGCACGGGAGCCAGTGTGACTCGGCCTTCGGAAACAGCACGGGAGCCAGTGTGACTCGGCCTTCAGAAACAGTATGGGAGTCAGTGTGTTACCGCTTTCACAAACAGCACGGGAGTCAGTGTGACTCAGTCTTCAGAAACAGCATGGGAGTCAGTGTGACCTGGCCTTCAGAAAGAGTACAGGAGCCAATGTGACACAGCTTTCACAAACAGCATGAGAGTCAGTGTGACTCAGTCTTCAGAAACAGCACGGGAGTCAGTGTGACTCAGCCTTCAGAAACAGTATGGGAGTCAGCGTGTTACCGCTTTCACAAACAGCACGGGAGTCAGTGTGACTGGGCCTAGGGAAACAGCACGGGAGTCAGTGTGACTTGGCCTTCAGAAACAGTACGGGAGTCAGTTTGACATAGATTTTACAAACAGTGTGGGAGACAGTGTGACTCGGCCTTCAGAAAGAGTATAGGAGCCAATGTGACTCGGCCTTCAGAAAGAGCACGGGAGTCAATGTGACACAGCTTTCACAAACAGCGTGAGAGTCAGTGTGACTTGGCCTTCAGAAAGAGTATAGGAGCCAATGTGACACAGCTTTCACAAACAGCGTGAGAGTCAGTGTGACTCAGTCTTCAGAAACAGCACAGGAGTCTGTATGACTCAGCTTTCAGAAAGAGTATGAGAGTCAGTATGACGGACTTCAGAAACGGCACAGGGGTCAGTATGACTCAGCCTTCAGAAACACTATGGGAGTCACCGTGACTTGGCCTTCAGAAACAGTGTGGGAGTCAGTTTGACACCGCTTTCACAAACAGCATGGGAGTCAGTGTGACTTGGCCTTCAGAAAGAGTACAGGAGCCAATGTGACACAGCTTTCACAAACAGCGTGAGAGTCAGTGTGACTCAGTCTTCAGAAACAGCACAGGAGTCTGTATGACTCAGCCTTCAGAAAGAGTATGAGAGTCAGTATGACTTGGACTTCAGAAACGGCACAGGAGTCAGTATGACTCAGCCTTCAGAAACAGCATGGGAGTCATCGTGACTTGGCCTTCAGAAACAGTGTGGGAGTCAGTTTGACACAGCTTTCACAAACAGTGTGGGAGTCAGTTTGACTTGGCCTTCAGAAACAGCATGAAAGTCAGTGTAACACAGCCTTCAGAAAGAGTACAGGAGTCAGTGTGTCATGGCCTTCAGCAACAGCACCGGAGTCAGTATCACGTGGACTCAAAGCCTGGTTAAATTTAACTGTGGCCTCATGGAGTTCCTTATTTCTACTGCATGGTTTATGCTGTGAACAATGCCTGTGTGTAAAATTAGCATGTAGCTTAATATATACTACTGTGTATGCGTAAGACTGATCCAGAGCTGTGAGGGACAATGTGCATGTTCTTCTGGCCTGGACTGTCCTGAATGGTGAGGGCAGTGCAGGAAGAACCTTCTTGTCCTCATGTTACTATAGCAAACACCCTGAAAGTGCTGCAACTCACACCCAATCCAATTTAGCCCTATAATGTCCCTGCATGTGGACCTGTCTCTGCAGGACTGAAGTCTGTAGTATACTCTAATATCACTTTACAGAAAACAGACAGGGGGGCACCTACTATGATTTTTTGAGACGTGATTTGTTGCCCCTAGTTGTTTTTCTCTGGGACCCTGCAGGATGTCCAGGGTATCAATGAGGGTATTCAGGGTTCCTTACACATATGTTAGAAGTTGTGGGGTCTTCCTCATGGAGGTCAGGAATGTCATAGATCTGCAGGGGTGGACTGCATTAGTAGAGACCCCAATATATCTTTTTGTGGACATAATTATGCTATGCTACACTTAGGCTGTCTTCTTGGCTGTCAGACACTAGTCCAGCCAGTGATGCTACAGCTTGCTGTAAGGGTGTTCATCCTGACCAAAAGCAGGGAGAGTGTGGAAGGTTGGGGAAGTGCTCATTCATTTTTTTTTAATTTGCAATATGAATATTGTGAATGACACAAGGGGAGATGCTCCTGGAGTACAGTAAAATTTGTTGTGCATTAAAGTGTAGATGCGGAAAATCAGGAGCTCCTTAATAGTAATGGTAAATCAAGAGTCCAGCTGGAGAAGGGGTGGAAAATCAGGTGCTACCTGGGGAAATCAAGAGTGTTGGCAGGTATGCATTGTCGGGAAGCACTGGTACCATATGCTGGAGCATAGCACTGTATTGAATTTGTAAATAACCATATGTGTAAACAGCAGGGTGAACATTGATAAGAAGGAGCTTAAAGGGCATGGTTTTCTCTGTCCCCAGGTTCAGCTCCAGGCTGCTAATGAGACCAGCTGTATGAGGGCCAAGCTGGGCTCTTTGCAAGGTGAGACCATGCACCCTGCAGACTGACAATCATTTCTGCTGCTAACAAAACAACCCCCAAAAGAGGTCAATATTCATTCAGTATTTATGAGCTTTGATACATTAAGACTGAGAAGACATTATGGAGCCATGAATGACTAATATGTGTCACACACCATGATAAAGGATGCATATTTCATGATGTGACATTGCTGAATGTTGAAATACACGAATAAATAAAAAACATCAAAACAGTAAGCAGCCTGACAGCACAACCACAGACTGACAAACACATTCAAAATGTTTGTGTTAAAGTCATTGTAAACAAATACACATTATTTATCTATTTGCTCTACTTACACTATATTGCCAAAAGTGTTGGGACACCTGCCTTTACACACACATGAACTTTAATGACATCCCATTCCTAATACATGGGCTTTAATATGGAGTTGGCCCACCCTACGCAGCTATAACAATTTCAGTTCTTCTGGAAAGGCTGTACATAAGGTGTAGGAGTGTGTTTATGGGAATTTTTGACCATTCTTCCAGGAGAGCATTTGTGAGGTCAGGCACTGATGTTGGACGAGAAGGCCTGGTTTGCAGTGTCCACTCTAATTCATCCCAAAGGTGTTCTATCGGGTTGAGGTCAGGGTTCTGTGCAGGCCAGTCAAGTTCCTCCACATCAGACACACTCATCCATGTCCTTATGGACCTTGTCATATTGGACTAGGAAGCGGCCATCCCCAAACTGTTCCCAAAAAGTTGGGAGCATGAAATTGTCCAAAATGGCTTTGAATACTGCAGCATTAAGAGTTCCTTTCACTGAAACTAAGGGGCCAAGCCCAACCCCTGAAAAACAACCCTACACCATAACCCCTCCTCTACCAAGTTATACACTTGGCAAAATGTAGTCAGGCAAGTGCCGTTCTTCTGGCAACCGCCGAAGCCAGACTCGTCCATTGGATTGCCAGACAGAGAACCGTGATTTGTCACTCCAGAGAACATGTCTCCACTGCTCTAGAGTCCAGTGGCGGCGTGCTTTACACCACTGCATCTGACACTTTGCATTGTTCTTGGTGATGTTAGGCTTGGATGCAGCTGCTCGGCCATGGAAACCCATTCCACAAAATTCTCTATGCACTGTTCTTGAGCTAATCTGAAGGCCATGCGAAGTTTGGAGGTCTGAAGCTATTGACTCTGCAGACAGTTGGCGACTTCTGCACACTATGCGCCTCAGCATGCGTTGTCCCCGCTCTGTGATATTACATTTCTACCACTTTGTGGCTGAGTTGCTGTTGTTCCAAATTCCTTTCACTTTATTATAATACCACTAACAGTTGACCGTGGTAGTAGCAAGGAAATTTCGAATGGATTTATTGCACAGGTGGCATCCTATCATGGTACCATGCTAGAATTAACTGAGCTCCTGAGAGTGACCCATTCTTTCGCAAATTTTTGTTGAAGCAGTCCGCATGTCTAGGTGCTTGATTTTATACACCTGTGGCTATTGAAGTGATTGGAACACCTGAATTCAATGATTTGGAGGGGTGTCCCAATACATTTGGCAATATAGAGTATATACAAGCAAATGTGACAATACAGGGGCACGTCAGAGGATGTGATGTAGTACACAGGCACAAAAGAGGATGTGATGTAGTACACAGGCACACAGGCACAGGAAGTGGGAATGTGGTACAGAGGTACATAGTAAGGCATAATAAAGAGAAATGGGGTAGTAGACCCTCCAAAGATTCAAGTGTTTCAAAAGTTCCCCTACAGTGTATTCATCATCCAAGACTTATGGAATAATTAAAATTGAAAGTTCAGATAGAGTGGAGTCCTGGATTGATATCTACTGTCTGTTAAATGCTACAGTGTTTACATCACTTAAATTGCTAACAGCGAAGTCCCTCAAATAAGTGAAATTATTTTGGAAGCCTGGTTTAGACAGTCAAGTTGGACTTGGAACTTCTGGAATAGATTTAGGGTTAATTTAAAAATGTGAGTATCCACTACCTATTTTTATTGAGTCACTGAAACAGTGATTTGCTTTTCTGCCCTCAAATTCCACCACCCTTTTTCTATCATCTGTCACCAATTGCTGCTAGCAGGAGAAAAGTAAATTAGCAAGAACTGTCAGCTGAATCATTATCTCAGTCCTTGACCCTCCTCCTCATTGTCTCTGGTTTTGCATGTAAAAATACAATTATAAAAGTAGTTTAGTATATGCCATTAATGTATATTGCATTATTGGAGACTACAAATGAAATAAAGTGAGTTGCACTTTCAACCACAATCATAAACTCACTGAAAAGTGTCATGGCAGTGAGACATACCTAGTGATACTCACCGGAGATGCTCTTAACCGTTTGTTCGTGCTACACATTTATTATAGTCACATGTCAACTGAAGCTTTCAAAACATCTGTGTTGACTGGGCCTGAAATCTTTCTAGCTGCTTCTTACCCAATTACTTGCATTTGACTTTGTTCCTCAGAAGTAGTTAGCATAAAAATGACAGGTGGCTAACCATAGCCTACGATACTTTGCTCCTGTAAACAGGTTTTCAGAAATATATTATGATAAATGGTATTGCAATGCTGACTGTTTAATATCGCCTGTTTCTTGCTGAGTGGTAATGCTGCCAAAGCCTACAATTAAATCAAGCTCACACTAAGTACATCAAACAGGAGCCAATAATAGCAAAGAGCTCTACTCAGCTCCAGGTTCACTCTGCGCCTAGGTCTCATAAGGCACACATCACTCACTGCTCTCATTTTATGCTTGTCATCAAACTTAATTTGATAAAGATGAGCTGAGTGTTCAGTTGATTCGCACGGATAATAAATCGGAAACACCAAAGCCGGAAGGCAGTTGTCAGTCAAGATTAATGACAGTTGCAGACACATAAAACCTGGAACTATTTCACTGTGAAAAGTACAGAAGTTTTACTGTGCATGATTTGCACCAGCATCTACCAAGGGGGACTTATCGGTAGAGTTGCCCGACCCACCAGGAAATTTATTTCTGGCTTTGAGCCTGATGTAAGGACATAATTTTTCATGTAATTCTAAGTTTTATGCAATAGGTGGTGCTATAAGACAGTGGCATACTTCCATATGTCCTACTTCAAGAAACTTTAAGAAATGTGGTTTATGAACCATATGGTACATATGCATAGGTACCACTGAACCTGTGTGGTACATACACACAGACTGTGATGCTTATACATAAATCACTTGCAGATGACCGGGGTTGTGCTGAGGTAGTTTGCACACCCTACGGACTATTTGCAAGGTATTAAAATTGCTACATGCATGTAAATGAGTATGCAGACTGGGTTACATTAAGTAGATCCTCGAAGCACAGGAAAAAAGCCAGGAGACACTATGGACAGTATATTTACCAAAGGACACACACTCACACACGGTCAAGTTACAGACACTAATTGCCCTAAAACCAGTGCACCAAGAGAACACCCCAACACTCAACCACACAGCTGGGGGGCGGGAATAAAATCCATGATCCTAGGAGCATGAGGACATGGTACCACCCACTGAGCCACCACACCTTGTATCCAATAAACAGTATTTTTTATTGTTCTAAGGTCATTGGATTATTGCAAGGTCAGATTACAATCTCCATTCCCGTGTGATCAGTTACCTGTGGCGTAATACACCTGCATTCCCTCTAGTAAGACCCCTGCCACATGTTCAAGCATTGCGTGCCAACAGCCCAAGTTTTATTACTCGAACTTAGGGCTGGGGGATGTGTGATATCAATATTCACATTACATGTTAAACACATGCAATTCAACACATCGCTAGGAACACAGTAGTCAGCTGGGTTGAGATTATGCTTGGCTGGTGTCAAATTTTTCATACCATGAATCCGTCCAGACAGTATAGTGTGATATACTGTATTTTCAAAATGTCATTTTGAGGTACACTGGCAGTATTTTAAAATGTTGGCAGTAAAATTCAGTGGGGGGCTGAAGGCGGGGGGGGGGGGGGGGGGGTCCTCCTGATCAGATTTCCAGAAAGCAGATCATCAATAAGTTTTGCTGAAACATTTTTACTTTGTCACAGGAAATAAAACTTAGCAAGTGCTGTGCGTGTATGACTATGCATGTGATGGATAAAGAATCTTGAATCCTTTGCAAGTTTAATGATTCTTTCTTTTCATGATTATGTAGTATATATTTAAAAACATCAGTTTACCTCCACTACTTTTGCATGATCGCTGCATGCGTTATCTGAGAAAATCATTATTTCGAATGTAACCTGAGGGAGCAAAAACGTGGACTGTCTGTGGGTCCCCAAGGACCGGATTAGGAAACACTGCACTTTGCTATGGTGTTAGTGATACTCCTCTCTGTCATCAAACCTACAGTTAGGTCTTACTTCCTAACTCCTATCCCCATGTCACATATTAATTCTCCAAGGCTTACAGGGCATGCAGAAACCTGGAGATGGCCGAGTGTCCTTTGATGCACTTAAACTGATAGTATACTGACTGACAACTGAACATACTTCTCAGCAGAGAACAGTGGAATTCTTTTTTAAAAAACATAACTGTGCATCAGATGTGGGGCTAAGACCAAAGTGATGACAACACAACCTCAAGTCGGACGATCTAGGGTAGGGGTGTCCAGTCCAGTCCAGTGTTCTATCTGCAAAGTGCCGGTGTGTATGCAGCTTTCTGGGATAACCTTTATGTCAGCTGCTCAAACCCACGTGTGAAGACTTTTCCGCCAGTCAGTCCTTTAATTAGTAATCTAAACCTGCATACACAAAGGCCATTTCTGGGTAAGTTTGCCCACCCCTGATCTGGGAACTACATTTCCAACACACTGTGGTCTTTATCCGTGGTCTGAGGATTAGAGATTTGTACGTTTATTTACTTCATACCCAGTGTAAGAATTAGTCTGCAACTGTGTGAGGAACTAGTTCATGAAAGGAAACTTCTCCAACCCAGATTCAAATTGAAAGTGATATATGTGGCCAATATTTCCTAGCAATTATCCATCTGTCCAACTTCTTAAGGTTCTCCAAGTGAAGGTCATGGGGAGGCTGGAGTATGTCCCAAGCAGCAGAGGGCACAGGGCTGGGTGTTACTAGATAGGATTCCAGTCCATCTAAGGGCATTCAGAGCAATTAATACTGTCAAGTAGTGTATCGTTGTTTTAGTAATACTCGTCATTTTAATACAGATAAATTTGAAGATACTGTAAAAACAAAGTTCTCTCTGTAATAATTGCTGCAGCTTCAGAACTCTGGGGTTCAGTTGCTACCCTGGCTGTGTGTGTGTGCAGAATATGCACATTCTCCTTGTATTTGTATGGGTTTCCTCTTAAAAAACATGCAGCTGTGTGAATCGGTGTCTGTGAATTTCCCATTGCATGTGACTGCATTCCTTGTGATGGACTGACATCCCATGTTGGGTGTTTAATACCCAGTGCCATGTGTTTTCTGGGTTTGTGTCCACGTAGAGGGTTACAGTTTCCACTCCATTTTATTTGTTTTTAATTTAGTGAACCGTCATGCTCATACAATACTCATCAGAACAAATTCATGTGTATGGCCCCTGAGAACAGCTAAACTCATCAGTGTTTCTGAGTTCATGCAGGTGTACCTGGCTTAACGTGAAGTGCACAGCCATGCGGTGGGTGGGTTGGTGTGGTTTCCACTCCTCTTTCCACCACTGTGCAGGCGGACAAACTCAGCTGAGCAATTAAACGCCAAAGCAAATGAAACAGTGGAGCAGAAGCGGCCTATTAATTACAGCTCAGGGGTGAGATGGGCACCTAATTATGGGCTCTATGTGCTGTGTGTCAGCTCTTCCGGATGTGGAGGCATCTGTGTTGCATCTCCAGCTATTGTGTGTGTAATTGTCACACAGTGTGGTTCTGAAGCTGTGTGTGTGTGTGTGTGTGTGTGTGTGTGTGTGTGTGTATATATATATATATATATATATATATATATATATATATATATGTGTGTGAGTGCAATATTATGGACATTCAACTGTATGTGTGTGAGAGAAATTTGTGACAATCAACCCCTGCCGCGCAGTACCATCCCCAACCTGTGGGGTAGTACATAGTTATTGCCCTTAGTCCCTCCAGCAGTTTTAAGGAACTGCGCTCATGTGTGACTAATGGAGGTGGCTGGGTGGAGAGGCTGAGTCCCAGGCTGACTCAGGCTTATCTACCAGCTTTAAAGAGAGGGAGGGAGGGAAAGAGGGAGGGAGCAGGCAGCCCACTTGTTCCCTCTGGGCTTAGGGCACTGGGCCATCTGTGTGCACTGAGGATCTAGCCAGCACACAGGGGGACGGTACTGTGCTGGCCTCTTGCTTTGCATCGCCTCACTCTGCTTGCTCACACTAGGAGTACAGCTTGGGTTGATCTGGAACACACTCACACACAAGGTCAGTGCCACTTTCTTACTTCATGCATCAGGGATGAAAGTGTTAAGTGCATCATCTTCTTACTCTGTTTGTACTGGGCAGTGATGAGAAGATACTACCGAGAAACATGTTTTCAAAAGAAAAAAGCAAACACTATAAAAATATCATTATTACTCTTATTATTGCTGCTGTTGTTGCTATTATGCTTGTTGGCCGACTGCTAAAAGTGGAGGCGAAGCCTTGATCTTTGTTTGTCACATGAGCACTTTCACAGAGGGCCAGTATTTGTCATCTTGTGATGGAGCGGTGTGGACACCTGGCACACGCTGCTCATCCTCCTTATGCTGACAAACTAGAATACCAATGGTTATCTGAGAAATTGGCACTAATCAAGAACGTTCATCTGGCTTTTTCTGCTCACTTTCCCAGAGAGGTCTCTTGTATACTGAAGAGTAAAATCTCAACATAGTGAACCACAGAAAAACGCTTTTTTCTTGTACTTCTTGCTTTTCTTGTTACTGCCCAAAGGAAATCGAACAATGACAATTAGTTGTATAACAGTCCGTAGTTACTATTTATGGTATTGTGATATTCTTTGAATTATTCCATTGTTTGATGTTTATTCACAGCAATGAGGAATCTTCTCAGGTATACTTGTATCTCTGCAAGAACTTGTCAGATGAAAGTTCTATTTTAAAGTGCAATGTGTCTTTCACTATTTCTGCTGGAGCTCCCCTGCAGCTCTGAGGTTAATGATATGTGTGCTGGGGGGAGGGGTGCAGTAAATAGGTCAGGGTTTTAACACTAAGCAGGCAAATCCTCCGGATTTAGCACTGCTGTGACTGTTCTCTGCATTTATTTAATGAAGCAACACAGGAAGTGAGCACCGACAAGAAGTCCCATTTGACACTGATTGTTCCTTCAGTGATGCATTGGACAAGGAGCTTGTAACACACAACTACACGCGGGGAACATGCTGATGATTTAGTACATGTAACTATATGTAAATGAAATTATAAAATTATCATTAAATTAAGAGACTTTTAAAAGTGATACTACAAAGGAGTGTAACTAGAGACACCACGGGAGTCATTTGCATGCCTGAATGAGTTTATTTTTATATTTTTAAGTCTGAAAACTGACTAAAATAGCCTTAAATCATATGACCAATTTTCCTACTATGGGTAGCATGTATCACAATGGAGAGTCATTGGTAGTCGTAATTGTGGTAAGAAGAATAAATGTACAGTAAATAGCCATTTGTGTGTGTTCTACAATTCAAGTTCTACAATTTCGCTGAGCCTTAACAGCACTACAAACCATAATAAATGTAATTGGTTGTATGTTTTTATTGGCATGGATTAAATGTTCCTCCTTCCAAGTCCATGTGTATCCATTACGTGCAGTAAATAGTTACCCTTTAAGTGAGCATTTATTATTGAGCTCATTTTCGATTTAAACGTGGACTGAATACAAAATCAAACATAGTTAGCTGTGTAAAAGTTTGTACTGTGCTTTGTAACAGGACACACTGATACAGATACTGTGTAATAATTCACTTCCAGCAATTAGTAGACTTACATTATTACCTTTAAGCATATTATGTGACAGGACCACACTAACACAGGTGCTGTATTAGTGGACATAGCACTGAACTCCTCCAATTTGAGCACAGATGGTAGGTAATGCTATTCAGGATTAGGGAATAAGCTAGCAACAAAGATGGGGGTCACTAACCAATCAGAGAGCACATCTTGAGGGGTCAGATGGGTGGAAGCACACTGATCATCTAAGAGCTGCCATACTGATACGCTACTATACCAGATGGGCTTTTAACGAGATATTAAACGTGTCTCCTCTGCTGGCTCACTAGCCTGTGTTAATGCTTCTTCACCTCATATTTTAAGATGCTACACCCAGGATGTACTCTACACTTAGCTGACTCCATACAGGGCTGACGGATTGTAGCATATGAGCCTCATCTGGTGTTTTAGTCAGGACAGCAGAAGTGCACAAAGGTTTGGGAACAGGAGCATATCAGCATGACTTGGTTAGGTTCTATTCAGGAACACAATTGAGCCTTATTCTGTGTAATTTCTTCAGACATAGGTGTAACAAAATACAATTCAAATCAGAAATACAGCTCAGGGGTCTACGATACGGGGCATGGATTCAGACCCCAGTACGGCTCAAATTTAGGAGGAAATTGGCCAAAAATCATTCAAGCTGTCATAAATGTATGTACACTCTTGTCAAAACTGCTGCCTATTAATGTAATTTTTCCATTCCAAGATGTGATGATCAGGTTCAGTTACCTATAGGCTTGGATGGCTTTTGCAGTGCTTTCAAAATGTTACAAAAAACATTTGGATCTAAACAGGGTTAATTCAGAGCTGAATCGCAGTGTATCGCATTAGAGGAAACTGCCTCGGACACAAGTAGAACAGGTGAGGTCCATACATTCTAGCATTTGCTGATAGAGTGGAAGTCTGGGCCACTAGGGAACAGAAAAGCGTGAAATGGGGAGTTTGGAACGGAACAGAACTGCAAAGGAGGACTTGGGGGTGTAATACACTGACAGGCCTTCTGATTTATTTGCCTTTATGAGTAGACACTGGGAATAGGGACCCGGTGGGCAGAATTACGCATGAGAGAGAGTCATGGGCCAGGCACTGTAACCCAACATGAAAAAAACACTCCAAGAAGGGTTAGGTCCTCTGCGATTTACTCCCTGTGTTGTAGTAAATTTTAAAATAAAGACTTCAGTCTATTCTACTTGCTTAGATAATCAATCATCTATCTTCGAACCACTTAATCTACACAGAGTCAGGGTTGGGGCCTGAGGGCTATCCCAAGCTGCAGAGGGCAGAGGAACATCCAGGACATGATGGGGCCATCACATCTCTCTCTGTCATACACACACAGTCATTCACTACAGGCAATTTACAGATTGATTAGTCAAACTGCATGTCTTTGGACTGTAGGATGTGGGAGATCATGCAAACGCCAGACGCACACACACATATGCCTACACACATACAGACACACACACAGACACACACACAGACACACACACACGGCAGAGATTAGGGTCAATACCACATCCCTTGTGTTTTGAGGCAACAGTGCTATACTTCACAATAAATCTAATGACGTATGACTAAATGTTAGATGTTGTCAATATGGGGGGGGGGGGGGGGGGTCCTCTTCAGTTGATTTTGCCAATATGGGGGGGGGTCCCCCTCTGCAGATTTATTGCAATGACTGTTAAACATTATAATTAAAATGGAATAATTTTTCATGTTTAACATTTTTGTTAGAATAGTACAGTTGGATTATTTTAATTTTCATTAAAAAAAGAACATGTTTTACACACTATTTAATCATGTGACGATTATACCATGTTGTTGACATTTACTGCTTCAGGAAGCATTTGCTCTGTACTAATCTGAGAGTGTATTTAAAAGACTAAGCCTTAAATAATAATAGAGGTGAAATCTGATTGGTTTATTAATTATTTACATAATCAGAGGACTGCCGATAGGATGCACTCCATTAACCTTTACAGGTAGCTGCTGTGTAAGCCATCACAGTGGGTCATATGCTCTGAAGACCTGATGGCTCAGGCATTCTGCAGGATCCCTCCTTCCAGTCAGGATTTGTGCGGCTAACTTTCCTTCATGAGTTTTAACAACAGCCCTCTTTTGCTGGGTATTTCTGGAAACAGCTTTTTAAAAGCGCGTCTAACATATAATTAGCACTCTGATTAGCAATGGGCTCTGAATTAATGAATGCCTTTCATCACCATTTGAAATTCACCCTGAAATTCAAATAGCAAGACTCCACAGAAGCCTCCTTGCTGTTTGTTGCCTGTTCCTGTTTCCCAAAAGAGCAAGAGTGCAGTGTTTTGGGTCATAGAGCTGCTACAAAGGATGGAGCAGTGGCAGAACACAGTGTGTCCAAAGTATAGACCTGATTCAGCTCCCGGCCTCTAAGTAAAAGGGTTTAGGACAGTGACATGATCTTCACATGCTTACTTGCTTACACTCCACAGTGGGTCCAAGCATTTGTCCTAGCTAAATGGAGCTTGCATGACAGTCCATAATTAGATAAGACACAAAGAGGAGCTGTTTGTTTTCCGCTGGGCTCAGGATCAAGTGATGACTGTGTGACTGTCTCTAATAAAGCCCCAGCAAGCAGCCAAGGCCAGGGGCCACGGGGTTCTCTGCTCCCAGCAGACAGACTTGCAGATGCATACAAAGGCAACTTTGTACTGAAGGGTCCAGAGAAATCTTAGCCACCATGTCTGTACAGCACTGCCCTTCATATGCATCTTATAGCCAAGCTACATGGCTATTAATCCATGAGTACGGGCATGTCTGCTATAACATCACACACACACACACAAACCTGCTCGCTCGCACACACACACACACACACACGTTTGTATTCATATCATTGTGGGGACTCACCATTCATTTCTATGGGAAAAACCCTAATCCCAACAATAACTACCTTAACTCCTACCTTGCCCTAACCTTAACCATAGGTAACCATAGAAAACATAAGACTTTTGGCATTTGTAAGTTTGGTATCACTTTACATGATAGGGCACAAATAATATAGCATTATACTATCATGTATGTATTAATTAACCATAAAGTAAGTCTTAGTTACATGTGAATCTCATGTTAATTCATGATTAATTAATACATATGCATGTTTTATCAAGCAGTTACTGCATAAGTTACTACATCCAATTTTGTAAGCCTTTGTGAACTATTGAAGGAACTACTGAAGGAAGAAGTCATGAACAACATAACTGATCTCATGTTTGTTCATCATCAATGAATGCATCTTTTACCTGAAGTAATAACTATATTTGTTCATGATTTGTTCATAATTTGTACTTCAGTAGTAACTGAGTTATTGCTATGTATTTGTGCACCATCAAGTAATGTTACCTTGAGGTTTTGATTGTAGTCACAGATTTTTATAAAATTGAGTTTCCCCTTGTGGGGACTGAAAAGGTGGTCCCCACAACGTTAAAATAACAGATTTTTTTTAAAACTTTTCTTTTACATTGAATACCTGAAATTTCACCAGTATTCTTCTTATTGCAATGGAGTACACTTTGTGAAAATTAGTAGTGGTGTGTATCTTTCTCTTTCATACACAAAGACGGTTCTGGGGGTGAGGGGGTAGTGCCCCCATGACAACATGTATCCCCCCCCCTCCCATTGGGTCTGAAATAAATGTATTATTATTATTATAATAATAATTATTATTATTACTTACATATATATTTGTGGGCTGGGAACAGGCAGGATACAAACAAACATATTTTCTTGCCGGACTCTTAACGCGGTGCATCGGGTGGTCGAGTCACTTCAGTGGGTGAAAAGCAGTGTTAACAGAGTTAATGCTGGCAGTTTATACTTGGAGGACATTATGGTGAAATGTACCTAACCCCCCCCCCCCCCTGCCAGTTGAAATGGTGTGGAATTGTCACTGCTCATACACATCTAGGTACATGATCTGACTAAAAGTTTCCTGAATCAAATCAATTTTTTTTATTGCACTCCTAAAAATTTGCACTTCCAAATCAAAGCACATGGGCTAACTGAGCTAACTGAGTATTAAGTGTATTCCTCCTTCGACCTGTATGTTCAGGCATGTTATTCCACTGCTTTTCCCTTTTTAGGAGATGCGTATGATCCAATTCATGGTTTGGAAATACACATACGAAATAGCAGAGCTGTCTGTATAAGACTGAGCTGAACTACTCAAACTTCCAAACATGTCTTATAACGATTTATTTTGTTGTCTCCTTCTGATGTATAGCCATGACTATATGAACCGTAGCTCCGGTTTGGTCTAAGGCCTAAATGACTTTCTCATTATACTATATATCAAAATGCATTTGAATTTCGTTTACTGAAGTTCAAGTAAATTGCCTTAGTATTATTCTGAAATGCTTTACATATCAAAATTACATTTTCACAATCTTTTTGCTATTTTTTATGGTTGGGAAAAGTTTGATAAATACCTTTAATCTACACAACTATGGCTTCAGGCCCCACCACAAACCCTAATTAGGATAAGTGAATCCTGTAGATAACGGAGATTTTAATGGATCTCAGAACCAGAAGACTTTAAGCACATGACCAGAACCCAAATACTAAATCATTGCATAAGAACCTGAACTTTTATAATTACAATCAGAATATTTTACTCAGCCTTAACCACTGCGTATGGCCACCTTGGTTTACAGAAAAGTATAAGCAGTTGTAGACTATATACAGGAGTGCTGGGTAATAACTGTACTAACTTACCAGTAATAACTGGGTAATAACTGTGATCACTAGATAATTACCAGTAGTGCTGGGTCATCAAAAGGTTTTTAGGGTAATTATCAACAGTGTGGGATAATTGCTAATCCTGTGGAGACCAGTGTGATCCACCTCCCAGCCAATTTCAATCATGGAAGATGCCACAGGATTGTTTTTAACATCTCAATCATGATCGCACAGGTCCTCCTTGCTAGATGAAACTTTGGTGTAGAGTTTCTATTCATCATATTAAACATCATTATTGTCTGAGGACTGACGGTGGCACAATAGTGCAGTGGTTAGCACTGTTACCTCATACCTCTGGGCCCACGGTTTGAGTTTGTACCCTGGCTTTACTTGTATGGAGTTTGCCTGTTTTCCCCACGTGGTTGTCAGGTTTCCCTGGTTTTTCTGCCATGGCCCAAAAACATGCTAAAGTGAATTGGAGATGCTAGATTGTAGGCATGCACAGTGTGTGTGTGCTCTGTGATGGGTTGTTGCCCCATCATGGATTATCCTCTGCCTGGTGCTCATTGGCTCCCAATCTAAATAAGATATCTGAGACTCTATGTTGTACTGCTGTCTATGGTCTTGTGCACAGTGTGTATGACTGCTTCATGAGAACATGGTTCTTGTCATTATGCTTGCAGGGTGCATCTGTGTGAAACCAGGTGGTTGGCCTGCAGAGCCACGTCTGGTGTGAGCATGAACATGACTATGAATGTCAACATGAACCTCAGCACCAAGGATGGGAAGATCTTAGATGGAGGTTTGAACGTCATGCTGACCATACGGCTGCTGATGCATGGAAAGGTCTGCTTTCCATTATCTTCTTCATACTGTCTCCCATATTTCTCCTGCTATTTTTCTGCTGCAGTTTTCCCTCCTGATTTCTCTCCTGCCATTTCTACTGCTATCTGTCTTGTTGATTCTTAATGTTTGTTCTACTTTTTTCTCACTCTCTATAGGAAGTTGGAAGCATAATTGGAAAGGTACGAGTGTGCCATTTCTAAGTGCTTTGGACTACTTCAGTTTGATTGGGAAAGACACTATGTTCAACTTTGCTTTATATTCTTTACTTACAGAAAGGAGAAACTGTAAAAAAGATGAGGGAGGAGGTAAAGCTATCAATCTTATTAAATTTTTACCAAATAAGTGATTATTACATTATCATATACTCATGATTAAGTGCTAGAAAACACAGGGCACAAGACAGGGTGCATCCTGCAAATATTACCAGTCCTTGCCAGGTGCACGCACGCACGCACGCACGCACGCACACACACACACGCACACACACACGCACACACACAGTGTAGACATGCTTAAAGCACCTTACTGCATGTCATTGGATGGTGAGAGGAAAGCAAAGTACCGTGAAGAAACTCACAAACAGGAGGAGAACATCCAAACACCGACACAGAACTGGGATCAGAATCCAAGCCTACTACACTAGAGGCATGAGGCTACAATGCTATCTATTTGAACCTAATATAATTATTCTATAAAAGTATACTGTAAGAATACAGCACCTTGCTCTGTACAGTTGTGTGGATTTGACTGAGTATCCCTCTCTATTCCTGTTCCTTTCTGTCCTCCTACTTGTCCTTAAATGTTTCCCGTATCTCTTCTCATCCTTGCCTCATGTTTCCTGCTGTCTGCTCTCCATCTGTCCCCTGCCTGGCCATTAGAGTGGAGCACGGATCAATATCTCAGAGGGTTCATGTCCAGAGCGGATTGTCACCATCACGGGTCCCACAGATGCCATCTTCAAGGCATTCTCCATGATAGCGGTCAAGTTTGAAGAGGTTTGTGCTTCATCTCCATCTTTACTATGCTGTGTTTAAATACTGTAATTGACTTTCTATCTCAGTGTTTCCCAATCTGGTCCTTCAGAATCCACAGACTCTGTTGTGAAAGGCGCTATATATAAATAAATTGAATTGAATTTCACATTTTTGAACCCTCCTAGCACCCGGTAGGGAAGGGCAAAAATGTGCAGTATGGCAGGGAGCTGGGAGCGAGCAAAAACCGTCTGGAGAAAAGCCATGTCAGGAGGGACACTTTGAGCTACTTTAGGTTTTTAACACTGTGCTTTGTCTGGATAATTTCTTTGAAAGACTCATCCAGCTGTTTCACATTAATATAAGTGGCACATGCATGATTATAGGAGACTGACCAATCAACCCACAGTAAGAACTCCAAGTCCTTTTAACTGTAATGGTAGCTTACAAATCTTGCCCTAGCTCAGAGTGTCCTCTTGACATGAATTATCTGGTCACCCTAGTTAAAAGTGTCTCATCTTTACTCTACTGATAACATCCTTTGCTTGTAACGTGCCATCCTTATTCCTGCAATTTTGTATACTTTGAATTAATATACAGGTAATATGCCATGCATTGATAAGCAGCATATAATTGCACATTCATAAATAATACTTTAACATTTCAGGACAAACTGAAATGAGGTTGTGTTGGGCTACAACAGAACATGAAAATGATCTTATATAACTGGTAATCAGCCACAGGTGAAACGAGTCATTGTCCTCGTTTGGCCTCGCCCCACCCAGGGATGCTCATGCCTCCCCAGTCTTACAGATAAACAGTTTTTGAAGGGGTTTCAGAACCAACGGTATTTGCAAAATCTGTAGAATTTTGTATTAAACAGAAAGAAAAATAATGGGTGATACTGTGGGTAGCACTGCTGCCTCACACTGCCAGGTTTGGGGGTTCAAATCGTGTGCGTGTGTGTGGATTATATTTATATTACATTGTGGGGACCAAATGTTCCCTACAATGTAATTAAATCCTGTTATTTTGACGTCGTGGGGACAATTTTTCAGGTCCCCACAAAGATCTGTGATTGCAATCAAAAAACTAAAAAAGTATTTTGTTTGGTTTACTTATGGTTAAGATTGGGTTGGGGTTAAGGACATCATGTTATGATTAGAGTTTTCCCCATAGAAGTATATGTAGAGTCCCCACAAAGATATAATTACAAACCTGTGTGTGTGCATGTGTGTGTGTGTATGTGTGAGTGGAGTTGATGATTCCCCCCTATTGTTGGGTTTCCTTGAGATATGCTGGTTCCTTGCTGCAGTCCAAAAACATGCACTTAGGTGAACTGGGGCCTGGCTAGTGGATGCAATACAGAATTGCACATCTAAAAAAGATAAAGCAATGGATGCAAGGGAAACACAACTAACTCGATCAATAAACTGCATAGACCTGTGGTGATCTGGGATCTTATCCCAGGATGCCCAGGACACAAGGGATGAGGCATCCTGGATGAGATGGATGGATGAGTATTTTGCAGAGCATATGCCTACATACAGACACACACACGCACACACACACACACACACAATCTGGCCAATTTAGAGACATAAATCTGTGCTCTAATGTTTCATCCACAAACAGGCTGGATATTCTAATTAAAAGCACTGCAATGGTATCCCTTTTATGCTTCTGGAAGCAAGGACAATGCACACCACTGGATTTTTTGTGGCTGTGTTCTTTGTGCAGCAAGCTGGACAAATTACAGTAAATCTCACGATTAAACCAAAAACAAGCATTTTCCCCTCATTTACCTTACGCTTCACAGAAACCTGGACCAGTGTGCCCATTCTGGACACCACAGCACTACTGCTTGGCTTTTGGTTCTACAGTGTGGGTTGGAGATTTTTGGGGGAAATCAAGAGGGGGTGGAATCATTTATCACATTAATAAATGTAATTATGCCACAGTGTTCCCCTGACCTCAAGCCCCTTTTTCTTTGACTGTTAGCCCTTCTATTCCTCTTCAACATTCACCTCCTAATTTGCCTGTGTACAGATTATCAAGGCAGAATGGACAAAGCCAAGTTTCCATTTTATCATTCTGAAAAAATTTAATAACCCCAGAAATACAGGCAGGACATCAGATGTGCCTTCAGACGAAGGTCAATATGCAGGTGAAAATTCAACTCTGCAAAGCCTGTTGTTGTGACAAGGAAAAGATGGACCAGTGAAGTCATACGGAACCTACAGTGCTGTTTTTACTCCAGAGACTGCAATATTTTTAAGAATGAAACTAGCAACCTGGGTGAATACACTGACACATAAGGACAGGTGGATTCCTACAAAGGTCAAGGTTAGATGCAGCAAAGACAATGTATGGTTTATAGCAGAGCTCAGGCAAGGAAAGAAAGATGAAGATCTCTTTAAAACAGCAAAGTACCAACTGGAGAAGGAAATCAGAACAGATAAACTTCTGAAAGGTTACAAGCCACTTCACAGCCAATGACCCAGGCGCAGCTTGGAAAAGCATGAAGACAATCAATAACAACAAATGAGGAGAAGCACACACTCTATAGATGACTACTTTCTGGATAACAAACTAAGTCAGTTCGACTGCAGAGTTTACAGGTCAATGGACAATGCACTCAATGTGGGTCTATATTTCATGCTCTAATATCTGCACTGCCTGGGGGACACACAAAAGAATCCTGATTGTGGACTGTCTTAAGAGCTCCTACAAAATGGACTGTCTCAGCTGAGTGTGCTTGTAGACATGCTAACCCTCAGCACTAAAGCACCACAGGGCCATGTGCTATCGTGTCCATTCTTCTTTTTTTACGTCCAAGGTTTGTAAAACTCTTCAAGTTTGTAGACAACCCCATGAAATGGTGATACGTCTGCTTATCGATGGCATGTCAAGCCATTGGCATCCATGTGCAATTACAGCCCGGAGCCCTGGAATCTTCCAAGCCTCCCTTTGGAGAAGCAGAGCAGCAGAATCCAAGCTCAAATAAGGCACAAAAATAGCCTTTTCTCTCCCATGCAATGTCTCTTATCATTGTCATTTTTCAGTCACTTTTCCCACCTACTATTTGTATTTCTGCTCCATCCACTTCTATATACTTAAAAGTGCATAGTGCCTTGATCACTAGATATTCATTCCCATAAATAACTATGTGTATATGAGCAAACCTATTGGGCCAGTAAAGTGTTGTTAAAACTCACACACAGAATGCTACTCGTAACATTGAACTACGACTCCAACCCAAATTACAAATATAATGATCTATGAAACTACAGTATATGCTGCGTTTATCAGTCTGGGAAGCATTTCTTCCTGAAGCTTTCGGCAGGTGCAGTGTGCTTTCTTCTCTGTTAATACATGAGAACCTGTGCAGTGAGCATTGTTCTCTGTTAATACATGGGAACCTGTGCAGTGAGCTTTGTTCTCTGTTAATACATGAGAACCTGTGCAGTGAGCATTGTTCTCTGTTAATACATGGGAACCTGTGCAGTGAGCTTTGTTCTCTGTTAATACATGAGAACCTGTGCAGTGAGCTTTGTTCTCTGTTAATACATGAGAACCTGTGCAGTGTGCTTTCTTCTCTGTTAATACATGAGAACCTGTGCAGTGAGCTTTGTTCTCTGTTAATACATGAGAACCTGTGGATGATGGGTAGAGATGGCCTGTGACATATGACAGTTATGCCCAAAAGCTGATGAATAAACATATCATAAAGCACAGATATGGGTTACAGTACAACGATGGCCATTCCCGTGCAATTATGAACACGGTCACAACCAGCACCGATGAATAACACCTCCAGAGTGCAATTTTGAATGCATGTCCTGGTGTTTGTGACCCAATTTGTCCTGGCAGGAGATCAATGCATCCATGACAAACAGCACAGTGACCAGCAAACCTCCGGTGACATTACGACTGGTGGTTCCAGCCAGCCAATGCGGTTCACTCATAGGCAAAGGAGGATCCAAAATCAAGGAGATCAGAGAGGTAGCATCTGTACTTCGCCATGTTGACAGAAAACTGCCGATACGTTTTATTGGGATTTAGATGCAACTAGTAACCTAAGGAAACAGATTGTTATAAAGTTAAATATGTTTAAACTTGTAGAAAATATGAATTCTCATAGTATAATCACCCGAAAATGAGGTGTAAATTCCATGATATCTATAGAAATGTGAGAAATACCCATCCCTGTGGTTATGTGGGCTGGGTCTCTGCTGCAGTGCTGTTCCTTACTAATATGCTAAGGTGCTACTAAGATGAAGCAGTAATGCTATATAGCAACAGCTGCTGTAAGGAGATGGAACAGTTTTTTAGGTTTATTAAGAATGCAAACTGCCTAACTTTTATTAACTCACCTGTCTGACTTTATAAGCCTTAATACAACGGACTGTCAACCTGTCTGTACCCAAACAAATGTGTCTGTATCCTGTCTATGTTTTCACTCAAAAAAAAAAAAAAAAAAAAAACTATGTAGGCTACATTTTTTAAATTCACCATTCACCATGATGGCGTTGACCTTTGGTTAAGAAGAAACGTTGCTGGCTGTTGTGTCTTTGAGCACAAGTGAACCCAAATTTCCAATTTCTGTGTTAGACCACAGGGGCCCAAGTTCAGGTGGCAGGCGACATGCTGCCCAACTCTACAGAAAGAGCAGTCACTATCTCAGGCTCCCCAGAAGCCATTATCCAATGTGTGAAGCAGATCTGTGTAGTCATGCTAGAGGTGGGCACCTTCTGGTTTGATTGACCTACACATCATATGGAGACCACTGAACCATAAATATACCAACAATGTAAAGTTTTATGATCATTCTACATTAAGAATCAGTTACATAAATAAATGGATGTAAGATAATGGTGCAGATGTTTGGATTGACTGTATTGGGCTCAGTGTGAATGTCTGCAATGCTCCTCCCTGTCTTCAGTCTCCACCCAAAGGTGCAACCATTCCTTACCGCCCCAAGTCCACATCAACACCCATCCTTTTTGCTGGAGGACAGATGCGCACAGACACAATTCTGGGGTCAGCAGGGACTCCTGCTGTATTAGCACAGCCTCAGCCCTCACCAGTGAGTGTTTGTCTCTTTTTAATTAAAACATAAGGAACTTATATTTTTGTAAATGTGACAGCTTTTCAATATTTGTTCACTACACTGCAACTATAGTCTTCACTGTCATGGGGGTTTTTGTCATGGATGTTTGTTTATTGTACAATATAAATTCCTGGCTGGTTTCAAGCCACATTTTACTTTTTGAAAACTGTGATAAAACTATTTTTATAATGCTGACTACTGAAGTACGCCTTGGGATTGGAAGTCTAATTCGATTTTCTTTTGCATCACCAGGACATGCCTGAGATATGGTCTGCAGGTCCTAAGGTACTCATTTAAGCTCGATCCTAGTAGAGAGGGCCATTCTCTCTCTAGTCTATATGTTGCCCAGAACATAAAGAGCTTCATCACTATGAATTTATTTACATGAAAGCAGAGTGGCTCTTAGTTTTATATTGCATTGAATTTCTACAAGCGATACATCCACAATGGCCTCATAATACAGTTGACACAAAAACATAAAGATATACATACATCCAGAACTATCGCCTTTCAGGTGACTTTGGGGAGTGCAGGGTCAGCCAAACTCTTGTATATATAGAGGTACAGCATGGCTACCTTACATACTAGTATGAAGGGCCTTAATTTACTTGAACTCCAGCTGGTAGCCAATGAATGAAGCCTAGAACCAGTGACACATGTAAGTGTTTGGAGATGGAGTGTAAACCTACAAGGCCTAAGTCACTGCAAAGAAGACAGTGATTTTGAGCTCACAGTTAAGTTGTGGACTGACTGGGCACACTACAACTAAGATAATTGGGTAAACTCACCATAACATACAGGGGGCAGCATGTGGCCTCAGCACATTTGTGGCTCCTTGAGCAAGGCCCTTAACCCCCAGCTCCCTGGGTGCTGCTACAGGTGGCTGCCCTTCACAGACAACTTACTTTACAAAGAGCAAGTTGAGAGAGGTGTAAAAACAACTTTATTAAAGTATCGATTATTATTATATCAAAACTAGAGAAAATGCTTTGAAGTATTGTGAGAGGCTGGAAGAAATACTCATTTACTGGTGCAGATCATCACTGATCACTTAAGTGATCATATAAAACAACCGAGGAATATGCAAAATGAAGTCAAACACCGTCTTACACCCTAAAGGCCGCGTGGTAATGATACAAATTGGTTGTTCCTCCCTCTGCTTCTCTGTTTTAAGGGTGGACAGTTCTGGGGCTCATGTGCCAGACTCAGCTGGATTTTGTTTCAGTTCAGCTTTTTGGCCTCTTCAAACAGCTGCTAGTTACATATTACAATTACTGGGCTGCACCCTGGATAGGATTTTGGAGACATTGTCTGCTAGGACAACACCGGGAACACAGGGAAAACACGAGCCACAGAGCTAAGGCCCAAATTCAGCCCACACCCCTGGAGGTGTGAGGCTGCAGTGCTGACCACCAAGCCATCACTTTGGATAAATATTTGTACTAAACAACAACAAAATATGTTTCATTGCTAAACATTGTTGACTTATTTCTTCTACTACTAAAATATTACAGTTCTTTAACACATTTTTCCAATGAAATATACTAATTATTTATCAGTTCTTTAAAAAACTTAATTCGTCAGGTAATCCACCTTGATGCTGAAAAGCAAGGATTTTATAGTGTTTCTTAGGGAGGTACTGTATGCTTTGATCCTATATTTCACTCTGTGAGATGCTTGCTTTTATGGTATAACCACAAAAATGTAACATCTCTCAGACCATGATGACAGACTGCTGAAAAGACTGTTATAACTATACTGTAATCTCAAACTTTTTCTGTTGTGTATTACAGACATTCACCATCCAGGGGCAGTATGCTATTCCCCATCCAGACGTGAGTTCACAGACACCACCCCCACCCACTACCCCCCCCACCAGCACCCCAGGAACCATCACCACCACCCCCCACCTCCACAGCAACCCCTTCTAAAACCCTATTTTCTGTGTTGAAACGTCACAGATTAACAACAACATCTAACAGAATAGCTTCCTGTTTGCACTTGATAGGACACTTCACAGGGCAGATAGACAGACAGGTAATCAGAGGGGCAGATGGGCTAGCAGATATTAAAATAAACAAGCAAGGCTGGTGAATACTGAGAACGTGATTGACATACAGATATGTAATAGATAGCAAAGGAGTCATGAAAAAGAAAAAGACAAACAATATATACAAAATATAGATGTATACAGAAAATAGATAAATACAACACCCTCCACAATTATTGGCACCCCTTGTAAAGATTTGTATAAAGGGTTAGAAAAAAAATCAACCTTCTGGTGAAGCAGCTTCATGTCACACTTAAAGATTGAGAAAAACCCAACCTTTCATTAACATAAATTTATTCCAAGAATTCCAAGTATTTTTAACAAAAACACATGTGCCACGATTGTTGGCACCCCTGCTTTTAATACTTTGTACAACCTCCCTTTGCCAGTATAACAGCACTGACTCTTCTCCTATAACATTTTATAAGGTTGGAGAATACAGAGCAGGGCATCTGAGTCCATTCCTCTTTACAGAATCTCTCCAGATCATCCAGGGTCCTAGGCCATCTCTTGTGCACTCTGTTCTTCAGCTCAGTCCATAAGTTTACAATGGGGTTCAGGTTAGGGGACTGAGATGGCCATGCAAGAAGCTTCAGTCTATGCTCAGCTAACCATTTTTGTATTGATTTGGATATGTGGTCAGGTCATAATTTCCAGGGATGTCAATAATTGTGGAGAGCGCTGTATATTGGCAAAATGGATCATAAGGAATTGTGCCGACAAACAGAATGGAGGATACAAGACAGACAGGAGCATAGAGACACTGTGTACAAGCAACAGACAGACAGGAGCATAGAGACACTGTGTACAAGCAACAGACAGACAGGAGCATAGAGACACTGTGTACAAGCAACAGACAGACAGGAGCATAGAGACACTGTGTACAAGCAACAGACAGACAGGAGCATAGAGACACTGTGTACAAGCAACAGACAGACAGGAGCATAGAGACACTGTGTACAAGTAACAGACAGACAGGAGCATAGAGACACTGTGTACAAGTAACAGACAGACAGGAGCATAGAGACACTGTGTACAAGTAACAGACAGACATAGACAGGTAGGAACATAAAGATCTTATATATAAGCAGACAGACAGAGGGGCTATCAGGCAGACAGACATAATCACTGAGATGATGGTGTACAAACAGGCAGGCAAACAGAAAGACAGACAGATAGGCAAATAGACAGACAAACGGGAGTGTAAAGATCTAGTGTAGAACCAGACAAATTTCTAACTGGAATTCTTTTAGTCAAAAGAAAGATATATTAAAAGACTTTCTTCCTATCCTGCTGTATTAACAGTGGCTGTAACAACAAAAGGTATTTGCAATTAAACAGTTTTGATCAATAAAATGACTGCATGTACTTTGATTAATAATTAATTTTGGAAATCAAACTGTAACCATATTAATCCAGTTAATCAAAGAACTTAGAGAAAAGCTAGGGGGTTCAGTGGTTGTCTTACTCTGAAATAATTCCATTTGATTGGTTAGCTCTAATTTCCCCATCCTACCCTGCAGTTGACCAAGCTTCACCAGTTGGCTATGCAGCATTCCCCCTTTACTCCCCTTGGGCAGAACAACCCCACCTTCCCTGGTACGTACCCAGCACCTCCTGGGAGTCAGTCTCCCTCTCACCTCCTGTGCTCATGATAACATTTCTTTACAATGTGCCCAGTGACCCTTTTCTGTTCCATCTTACCAAATCTGTCCTTGTTACCATTTCATGTCCATCCCATGGTAATATCACATGGCACCCAGGGGTTTGAATACAGGTGTTACAGCAAAAAACTTGTGGCCATTTTCTTTGTGGCCAAAGGCTTAGAATTCTAAGAATTCTAAGACTCCTATTTATCTGATAGGTTTTAATTATACTAAACCATTGCTTTACAAGACTGTGAGCAAATTAGCACTAGTTTGACTCATATCTTGTCATTCTGATGTATTTGTCTAGTATTTATATAAAACATATAACAGACAGTGTTTTAAAACAACTGCTTCTAATATGTTATATGTTCTAAGACCTTAATTGTAATTTCATAGTATATATTTTGTAATGAACATGATTACAGGTAAATTCAGTTAACTGTGTTTACTCTAATGTATTTTAGTTGAATAACCCAATGAATGAATAACACAAACTGTGGGGGTGAGGAGCAACAGTGCTACCTACAGAGTGGCCTTGTAAATTCTGTGGGATTAAGGACTGGAGAGGAGTTTGCTCATTTGAGATGTCCTTTCATTTCTATTTCACCAGGTCGTTCAGGCACAGTTTAGAGTCTGCTTTGGGTCTTTATTTTGCTAAAGAATGAATACCTGTGCATTTAGCCTTAATTCTCATTGGGTAGCATACCTTTGAAATATACTATGATAGCAATGATGGTTGAGATCGCAGTAGATGTGGAAAATATCTTCAGCCTGGTCACCAGCAATGAAACCCCAGACCATGGCACCAGGTTTAGCAGAGATAACCACTCATGAAAATCTAAAATTAAAATTGCAGATAATTATAGCTGTGGTGTACTCAAACTATTGACTGTTACTGTGTATGGATAACTTCATGAATATGGACTATGGTCTTTTGTTTTCTTACGTACTCATTACAGAAAGCCTCCTAACAAAAATGGAGTGGAGTGAAGACCAAAGTACTCAATTTTAGCTATATAAATGGGTTACGTTGTAAGTTGTCTTTTGCTTTTGATTAGAGTGGTGATGTAAAATATGCATCTCTTTACTCTTGACATTAAAGCCCATAGCTTCTGGATTTACTCTGGCCCTCCCCAGAGTTTCTGTGATTAGCTGTGGCTCTGACCACCCTGAGCCACATGCGATCGCAGCTGATGGCTGGTATCTTCCAACCTGTCACCTTATTAACCTCAGTGGACCTCCGCTGGGCCGCTGTGCTCATGAATACCATGCGTGCATTAGGTCAGGCCTTAGGTTTCTATCCACACAAACATATTCTTCATTTGAATTTTTCTTTTTCTCAAAATGCCCATAACATTAGCAGCCAAAACAGCAAATGAGCTCCTAGTCCCCAAAACTTGGCTTCCCCACATGTGTACAGAGTCCCACTCGCAGCAGGGCATGTTTTTTGCGTTTTCCCAATACATTGTTCATTGTGTTTCTCAAATGCAGGCCTGGACACAAGCACACCAGCCAGTTCTCATGAGTTCACCATTCCCAATGACGTAAGTCTTTGTCTGAATCGTTTTCTAAACTCATCCCGTCATGGACCCGAGATAACCTTTTACCTTTTCATAGTTACCTCAGCACATTAATCTAGTCCCAGACCCGTTTCAGGTGTATAATGAGGACAGAGTTTAAACAGAGTGTTCAGCAATATTTCTGTGCTGTGCCTTATTTATGCAATGTAGAATGGGAATTGTTTATAGAGATCATTTTATAATTATGTTTAAAAAGATCATGAAGGAAAAACTAATTAAAATGACAAGCACATTATCAAACTGAAATTGTCTAGAATAGTAACCCCTTCCCAATCACAAGGGTCAGGGGCAGAAGATCCTCACAAATGTGAAAATCTGCAAAAAATATTTATATATATATATATATATATATATATATATATATATATATATATATATATATATATATATATATATATATATATATATATATATATATATATATATATATATATATACACACACACACATATACATACACACACACACACACACACACACACACACACACACACACGTTCCTCCTCTTGACACTTTAGCAGAACAGACAATAGAACATAAGAAATTTACAAACGAGAGGACCATTCGGCCCATCAAGCTCATTTGGGGAGAACTTAACTAATAGCTCAGAGTTGTTAAAATCTTATCTAGCTCTGATTTAAAGGAACCCAGGGTTTTAGCTTCCGCTACACTAGCTATTCCACTCTAACTACACGTTGTGTAAAGAAGTGCTTCCTCAAATTTGTTTTAAAATGTTCTCCCGCTAATTTCCACTTATGGCCATAAGTTCTAGTATTTAAACTAATGAACAGCATCCAGACCTTTTAAAATCTTATACACCTGGATCATGCCCCCCCTTAGTCTCCTTTGCTTGAAGCTAAACAGATTCAGCTCAGCTAACCTCTCCTCATAAGACATTCCTCTAAGACCAGGAATCATTCTCGTAGCCTTCCGTTGCACCTTTTCTAAGGCAGCAATGTCCTTCTTAAGATATGGTGACCAAACCTGCAAACAATATTTTAGTTGGGGTCTTACCAAGGAATTATATAATCATAGCATCACCTCCCTTGCCTTAAACTCCACACACCTAGAGATGTAACCCAACATCCTATTGGCCTTTTTTATTGCTTCCCCACATTGGCGAGAGTGGGACATGGAAGCATCAACATACACACCGAGATCTTTCTCGTAATCAGCTACCTTCATTTCAGTGGAATGAAATATCTGTACTTTATATTTCTGCTGCGTGCATGGAGTACCTTACATTTATCTATGTTAAATTTCATCTGGCAGGTATCAGTCCAGTCGCTAATTAAATCCAGATCCCGCTGTAGCCTCTCTGCTTCTAGATCAGTATATGCTACACTACACTACTCCTGTCTGCTTCCTGTCAGTTAGCCAGTTTCTGACAAAAGACCTTACATTCTGACAGGATGGCAGCTTTGAATAGTAGCTTTTTATAGCAGAATGAGTAAAGATTTCGAAAATATTTATATGTATACTCTCGTTTATTGTTAGGTTGTTGTGATGGGCCATAGCTGACCTAAAACCTCTGTTCTGTCCTTTTTCCTTCTCAGTTGATTGGATGTATCATTGGCCGGCAAGGAAGCAAGATTAATGAGATCCGGCAGATGTCAGGGGCCCAGATCAAAATTTCAAATGCTACAGAAGGATCCGGTGAACGTCAAGTCACCATCACGGGACCACCAGCTAACATCAGCTTAGCACAGTACCTCATTAATGCCAGGTAGGCGCCCCACATCAGCTTAGCACAGTACCTCATTAATGGCAGGTAGGCGCCCCACATCAGCTTAGCACAGTACCTCATTAATGGCAGGTAGGGCCTCACATCAGCTTAGCACAGTACCTCATTAAGGCCAGGTAGGGCCTCACATCAGCTTAGCACAGTACCTCATTAATGTCAGGTAGGCTCCCCACATCAGCTTAGCACAGTACCTCATTAATGGCAGGTAGGCTCCCCACATCAGCTTAGCACAGTGCCTCATTAATGCCAGGTAGGCTCCCCACATCAGCTTAGCACAGTACCTCATTAATGGCAGGTAGGCTCCCCACATCAGCTTAGCACAGTACCTCATTAAGGCCAGGTAGGGCCTCACATCAGCTTAGCACAGTACCTCATTAATGTCAGGTAGGCTCCCCACATCAGCTTAGCACAGTACCTCATTAATGGCAGGTAGGCTCCCCACATCAGCTTAGCACAGTGCCTCATTAATGCCAGGTAGGCTCCCCACATCAGCTTAGCACAGTACCTCATTAATGGCAGGTAGGCTCCCCACATCAGCTTAGCACAGTACCTCATTAATGGCAGGTAGGCTCCCCACATCAGCTTAGCACAGTGCCTCATTAATGCCAGGTAGGCTCCCCACATCAGCTTAGCACAGTACCTCATTAATGCCAAACAAACAAGTTATTTCACTGAAAGGAGGGTAAGAAATTGTCAGAAATTCATTCTTCTGCTTCAGGGTTCTGCCAGGTGCCTGTTAGCTATTAGTTATGAGGGGTGAGGTGGCATTTCTCCTTCTGCCAGTGTTTAACCATCCCACACAGTGCCTGTTGGGTATGCTGAACTGTGTATAAAACAAGACTTCCAGCTGCCTTCTGCAGTGATGGGGAAACTGGACCAATGACTGAAAGGTCACAGAATTACAGGAAGGATCTTGTGCCAGTTGTCAAAAAATAAAACCAGAAAAAAGGGCATTGTGACGTATATCGCCATTTATTTGGCTTATTTATAATGTTTAATATGTATAATTTAACATAAGGAAATTGAGCGAATAGGAGTAGCATAATATAATGTTCTGCTAGGAGAGACAGGAGCTCATTTGCCATTACAAGAGTTTACGTTTCTTCCTTTGAGTTTGCTTGTGTGTCATTTCACCATGTTTGTTACTTTGCTTTTTTGTTCTCCTTAGTGTAAAAATATAGCCTGATGCAAGATCTTCTCATGAGTGTTTCCATCAAATCATGAAACAACCCTTTTATTGTTTTTCTTCTTTAACACATAACATGCCCCCCTCTGACCCTCATTTTTCCTTTTTTCTCTCTTCTCTTTTCTCTCCTGCTCCACCTGTGTTCCCTCCTTCCTGTTCTGACCTTTTTAACCCCACTCCTCTCGTGGTCTACTCCAATCCCCCCTCTCCGTGACTTAACCCTCTTCCCCTCGTCTCCCTGAACTCCTCCTCCTTCATTTGCAGCTTAGAACTGGCAAAAGTCAGCACCCCGACTGCTGCTGTCACGACCCCTGTTGACCTCAACATGAGCCTCTCTCAATCCACCCCCCATTGTTCCACCCCCTCCTCTATGGCCGTCCTGGCAGCCGCCGCTGTTTCTGCCGCGGCCAGCGCCACATCCCCTCCCGCCCTGCCCACGTTACCCAGCACCCACTACGCCGTGCCCGTCTCCAGTCTGCTTGGCATGAAAACCGTCCCGCTCCTCGCGCTTAATGCCGCGGCGGCAGCCTCCAGTGCAGCGGGGGGATTGTCAACATATACCACCAAAATCCCAACCACTGCCGCGGTCAAGAAATCAGACCGCCAGAAGTTTGCTCCATACTGAGAAAAGATGATTAACACTTTTGTTTCATTTTAACCCCTAATATGAAGCTCTGGGTAGACTGTAATTTCATGCACTATTATATAAAAAAAAAATTCTAAATTGTGTCCATGTGTTAACATGTTTGAAACCTAATTTTTTCCTTTGTAAACTGACTTCTGATAAACAGAGAGATGTTTCCAACAGCTCAAGTTATAAGTGTAAAACAAACAAATCTTTTGTGTAATAGTCATAAACATGAAGTCTTCCACACTAAGCCATATTACATACATACATTAATAAGTCTCTTTTCTCAAGACTAATCAAAAGCAATTTTACACAAGAATCAAACACACTTCTGTCTAGCTTACTGCCAACACCTTCAATGCATGTTAAAGCTGATATCTTTTAACTTTGAGCTATTGCACCTATTATTCCACTATAAAATTTAAATCACAGACAAGAAACTGAAGATTAAAGATTAAAGTACCAATGACAGTATGAACAAATGGCTGTAATTTCTTGAACGTTTGCCAGTCACAGTATGAAACTTTCTGTCACTAACCCCAGTCATCATTAACTTAATGTCTCTAACAGCAACACTGTAAAGAGGTGGTGCTCTGTGTTTCATTTTCAATTGGTTTGTTTTGTGTTTTTGTTCCTGCATGACACCTTCCTTCACCACTTCCAGCTCCAATGTCACTTTTACAAACATCCAAATTAACATAGCACCGGGCAGACCGAGGCATCGTTAGCGTAGCGAAAGACGAGGAGACTTACCTGCTGTAACGGAAAACGCTTGTTGTTGTAGTTCTTGACAGGACTGCAACTGGCACTCAATGAACCCCAAACCCGCCTCATACACACAGCGGAAACACAAGGCGGTCAGGCGCCGAACTGTACAGTGCACACACGGTGGGAGATTTATATAAGCTACGAACACGACAGGATCAGACAGGGTACATGCTTAACACGGGCCAACGTACACGTCACGATCGGGAAGTGTTGGAGTAGGCCGTCTCCACCGGGTCCGTGGATGAGAACAGATTCACAGCTGACACGGGGAGAAGTTGCAAATCAACGGTTTATTGGTAGGGGCCGCTGAAATTCTCTGTCGCCCCCCCCCTATCTGTTCCGATTAGGTAGCCTTGCCTTGCCGGCGCGCCAGTTAGTTCTCGTTTTGATTAGTTACAGCCTTATAGAATCATTCCCTTTATTTCCCCTTATAAAATTATTCCCTCAGAAGGCAACTATAACACCAACAATATAAAAAGGGCTATTTACGATTCCCTCTCGAGCATGCCGGTGCTACAATATTTTGAATGAAACCCAATCGTTTTTGGGACACTATTAAGCTATAGAAATTACTTTTGGAAAAGATATAAAAACAGAACTGAAGGGTTATATGTGGGATGAATAGTTAGGTGAGCCAAATAAAATACAATTATGCATATGGTGACTATATAACTATCAATTGATTACACCCGAGTAGTTCCCCAACCTTCCTGTACCCCAAAATATCTATCCCCTTCTGCATTTTAAATATGTATAACCTCATTCTATTTTATTTTTAACCTATCTTTAACCAAAATTGCAAAAGCAATATCCAGCTACTAGTGACCTCTAGTGGTATTTTTTTATTAAGCAACTAAATTCTAATAATTGCATACATTAGTTCTAAACTGTTAGCTGTATTACTGTGATTAATCTCCTTTTAACTCTGAAGTCCTATTGGCTTGTGCTGTGAAATAAAGTATTTTTCATTCTTCCCTTCATACACACCAAAAACACATCAAATTACATTTACTGTACATTCACATTTATCCATTTAGTGATTTACTCTTCTGTTTTAATGTAAATAAAATCTGATAACTGGACAGTTGAGTGTAAAGATACTTATTTTTCTTAACAGAAAATAACATTAATTCTTTAACAAAACCAAGTTTATCCATTTCACAACACTGATATGGAAAAATGCTTATTCTGCTCTGATGTTTACGGTATATATAGAAATACTGTTATAATATCCACTGTAGACAGTTGTTTCGTTTCATATTACATAATGAATGTGATAATGGTAAGCTTTTATATTTTAACAAATCAGTAAATAATCTGGCTGACGATTAACAACATAATGACAAAGGATGAATAACAAAAGGCGTAAGAGAGGCTCAGGCTTGAGATGGGCCACGCCTGGAGCTGACCTGGCATTCATTCAGAGCTTGTTGGAAACAGTTCTCCCAATTCGAAGTTCATCTTTAATTGACTTTGTATTTATGCTTGTGCTTCACACTATCTTTTGGATTTTTCCCCCACCTACTGCTGCCATCCTATTCAGCCACAACCGATGCCCCCTATCCACCCCCAACACTGCTTCCCCACACCAGCGGTCGCACCCAATGCCCCCTATCCACCCCCAACACTGCTTCCCCACACCAGCGGTCGCACCCGATGCCCCCTATCCACCCCCAACACTGCTTCCCCACACCAGCGGTCGCACCCGATGCCCCCTATCCACCCCCAACACTGCTTCCCCACACCAGCGGTCGCACCCGATGTCCCATATCCACCCCCAACACTGCTTCCCCACACCAGCGGTCGCACCCGATGCCCCCTATCCACCCCCAACACTGCTTCCCCACACCAGCGGTCGCACCCGATGTCCCATATCCACCCCCAACACTGCTTCCCCACACCAGCGGTCGCACCCGATGCCCCCTATCCACCCCCAACACTGCTTCCCCACACCAGCGGTCGCACCCGATGCCCCATATCCACCCCCAACACTGCTTCCCCACACCTGCGGTCGCACCCGATGCCCCCTATCCACCTCCAACACTGCTTCCCCACACCAGCGGTCGCACCCGATGCCCCCTATCCACCCCCAACACTGCTTCCCCACACCAACGGTCGCACCCGATGCCCCCTATCCACCCCCAACACTGCTTCCCCACACCAGCGGTCGCACCCGATGCCCCATATCCACCCCCAACACTGCTTCCCCACACCAGCGGTCGCACCCGATGCCCCCTATCCACCCCCAACACTGCTTCCCCACACCAGCGGTCGCACCCGATGCCCCATATCCACCCCCAACACTGCTTCCCCACACCAGCGGTCGCACCCGATGCCCCCTATCCACCCCCAACACTGCTTCCCCACACCAGCGGTCGCACTCGATGCCCCATATCCACCCCCAACACTGCTTCCCCACACCAGCTGAGAGCTGCACACATGCCTGCACCAAGCATGTCTGCAGCGTAAAGCTGTTATGAAGTGATGCACATGCAATAAGTTAAGCAAGGAATATATTTTGTGTTTTACTGCATATTGTAATATAATCTTTGTCCCATATATCATATATAAATGCACTACCACTGTATAATGTATATAACCACATTCATCTGGTCAGACTTCATCAAATGAAATTGCACTAAAATTATTTAATTCTCTGTTCTACCCCTCAACAGTATCACATTACTTTCAAAAGTATTGACAAAGCACAGTACCCCATAGCTTCTGTGAAATTGTGCATATTTGTTGTCCTTATCTCTGTGAAGGGACGAATAGTAAGAATTGTCCTGCTCTTTGTTCTTCTCTGGTTTTCTCCTAACTTTAGGCTGTCTTCTGAAGTGTCAGGCCTGGGAGCTCTGTAGCTCTACGGCTGCTGTCAGCAGATTAGCGTCCCGAGGGGCAGTTTCTAAGCCACATGGGCTTCCTATGGACTTCATATGCTGTGAAGAATTCCTGCCAATCATTCGTCTCCCAGACGATTTTTCACTCAAGTCAAAGTCCGATCCTCTTTAAGCAAATGTGCTTCCTGATCTGTGTTGTGTCATTTTCTTAAACGGTTTTGTTTTCCTTGGTCTAGTTGGGGCCATGGCTCAGTTTTTGTCTCTTTGTAAAAGCATGAGCTTCTAGTTATTCAGGTCCGAATCTTAAATTTTGTCTACATTACTAAGCAAAATTAAATGATGATTTTTATAAGTGAAGCATTCCTGGGATGACATTTGTTGTTGTTTTAATCTTCAGTTTTGAAGCTGGTGTACCTTCTCTGGACCTACTCAATGGACTCAGTGTGTTACAGTTCCACCTGCAGCTGTATTTTATTATTATTATTTTTTTTTTAAATAAAACTTGCATTGGTATGTTTTGCTGCTGTATAAACACGCAGTATATTTACTGAGCTTCAGGGAACTTTTCAGTACTTGTACAGCTGTGCTGTAAAAATGGATACACCTAATAAATCTGAATCAGTATTACACATGCTGCGACATCTTTTATTTCTACATGATGATCTGGGTCTAGTTCCAAAAAATGGAAATGAATCAAGTACTAACTTGATTCATTATCACTGTTGTGATAGTACTTTAATAAAATACTGTAGAATAATGTTTTATTGATTCCTCTTTTTGCCAACCTCATGCTGCTCTCCATGAGACACACTCATTATAGCAGGGCCGCCACCTACTGTGCCTATAGAACTGGGGACTGAGGACACTGCTCAAGGGCCCACAAACAGATGCCTATTCTACCAAGGGTGGGCTTAAACTAGCAGCCTTCCGATCACAGGCACAAAGGTTTAGCCTGCTGAGCCACACACTGCAGCCTAAGAAACAGCTGAGGCTGGTTTGAGGCTGGACTCTGGCCTCAAATCCACAATAGTGTGGGATGCACAGCAAGCAGCTGCCCACTGCCTGTTTGAAGCCATTCTGCAAGGTCATGCCGCATAACAGGGCATTACGCTAGAATCCCCACCATGCATGATCAGAAGACTAGGGCACATCAATCAGACATATATTCCAGTATTTCATATTACCCACACTGCTGATTCCATCTTCCATGTCACTTACATAGACTGCAAACTACTGACAATCCAGTCAACAGATCAGCTTAGTCATTCCATACTGCTTTGTGACACGGGAAGTGGGCATGGAAAGTGCCCCCCTCCTCCCCAACAAAGCAGCCAGGCAGTGTTTCAAAAGACAAACAAAAAAAATCTTTAATACAGTGACATTTGGGCAGGAGGCCTCATCAACACTGGATATTCACATTTAGAAATGTACAAAAAGCTAGTGCCTAGTCACCCTGTGTGGCTGACCAGTGAGGAAGGATGCAGTTAGACATTAACATTCAGGGTTTTTGGTCATGGTAGGTAAAGAACAGGGCTCTGACGGCTTAAGGTGGTTTAGTCATTTGAGTACGGTCTTGAGGAGCTCAGGGAAGAAACTTGAAATCAAACTTTCTCATAATTAATCTAGAAAATATATCTGCTTAATCCTGTTATCTAAATCAGGTTCAAAGCATCTTGCTAAATCATAACAGCTGAAGCATTTAGGAGTTTAGGACTGCACTCCTTCTGCCCCACACAGGGGCAACTGATCAGATTCGGTTTTAATAGTTTATGACTGCACTCCTTCTGCCCCACACAGGGGCAACTGATGAGATTGGGTTTTAATAGTTTAGGACTGCACTCCTTCTGCCCCACACAGGGGCAGCTGATCAGTTTGGGTTTTAACAGTTTAGTTCAGCACTCTTTTGGCTCTCCAGTCACGAGACAGCAGACTAAAAAGTTCCTCCTCATCCTCCTCCTCTTCCTTGTCCCCACTGCTCCTCTGTTCCTGCTGCGGTTTCGAATCCACCTGCCCCATGTTCTTCATCACTTCCCTTCTGTCCCTGAGTAACTCTACTCGCCGGTAACACTCACTGTGAAGATGGTCAAACACAGTTCAATGAATCAACTCTTTTGCATCCCCGAGTGTCTGTAAGACTCTCGGTGAACACACGCTCACGCTCGAACTCACACTCACACTCCTCTCCGTACAATCTCTACAGGATTACTCACATCTGCTCATCAATCTCGTCAATCTGCCGCTCCAGACGACCATCCTCATCCTCCTCAGCAACAATAGCTTCAGAGGCCTGTGATGAAGGTACCCAGGTGAGGGACAGGTGTAATGACCATGTTCTACACGGGGGGGCACACACATGCCAGTCTCTAGCAGGTGTGTATGCTGCATTTGGGCTGACATATACAATTCAGTGTGTAACCTGCTGAAAATGTGTTATTGTAAATAAATGTAAATAAATGCAGGTCAGGGGGAAATGGCTGGCAGAGGGCTGTTCTTCATCAGCGCTCACGGAGAGCGCCTGTCCCCTTACGCTATTCACGTGCCGCATTTCCTTCTGAAACTCCTCCCACTCCTTGTCCATCAGGTCTTTGGGGGCATCCACCTTGCGTACCTGAAATCAATGCAATGAAGGTTTTTTTTTTTTATTCATAATAATCAATATTGTTTACACTCTTTTTTTTACCACTGTCAAGTTCATATTCTTTTAAGTGGGTTCAGCATAATTATTCCAATACTCGCTGTACTGTCCCTCTCACTACTGACTATAGCAGCACTCTCCAAGGACCCATTCATCATGCTGTTAAATTATTTATACCCATGGAGCTGGCCCCAGAGATTCATAATAATGCAGGAATTAAGGTGCAGGCTCCTCTCAGGCTGAACTGGTTAAGTTCAGATATCTAAAAGTTTAAATACTGTATAGCAGAGTAATATCTTTCAATCTTCCATAATAATACAGTAGAACTTGAACGCCTCTTAACTCAATTGCCGATACCAATACAGATTCCGATATAAGAGCTCTTTTTACTTTGTTATACTTTATATATTAATTTTTAAGCTAGTAAATACAGATGGAAAAAATGTGACAAAAATATTTAGACTACTACAAACATACATAACGTACTGTTCCACCTCGTTTGTTTTAAGCGTTTCTGAGGCATTTGCAGTTCAATATGAATATCTTCAAAGCAAGTATACACAAGTGGTGAATGCTTAAAATTTTAACACAGTTTTTCTCCAATTGGCGTCAGCGCAGTTACACTTTTGTTGCAATGGCAGCCCCTCTTGTATCACAAGCTACAGCAAGTTTGCAAAACAGTCTAATTAAGTTAGCGACTCCCAAATCATCCATTGCTTTGTTTTGTCTCGCACAGTTGCGTGCGCTTTGTTAAATGGGATTGTCCATTAAATGCTATTCCCACCTCAAAACTTTATTTTACATTAGATTGCAAATCGCTGTGCTACTGGTTTCTGTTAAAAGCGTACCAGCAAACCAAAGCATAAAAGGGAGAGTAACTGGAATTTAAAAAGGAAATTATAAAGAGACTGGTACACATATGTCTGCTCTCGCTTCAGAGCATGGGATTGTCATTTGTTTCATGTTTATTGCTTTTGCATGTGTGCTTTTTCATGTGTGTTTCATATTGATTGTTAATGCTTTTTGTCATTAGGTAGGTAGATAAGTTTAAATAGGCAATCATTTGAGGGTCTGGAACAGAATAAATTAATTTACATTGTTTCTTATGGGGAAATTTGACTTGGTCCTCGATCAAATCGCATTCTGGAACGAATTAAGTTCGTGTTACAAGATACCACTGTATCATATAAAACAAATACATCTCAAATGGCCGCAGTCACAGAAAATGGTTTAATATGTCTGATGGCAGACTGGCAACAAATGTGGCGTTGCTTGACATAAATACATTTGACATGAAACAGCTATAAAGCAAATAAAAGATGCAGGAGACTATAATGAGAAACACAAGAACATCTGCAGAAAGACACGTGAGGGGAGCAGATGTCTGGGAGTATGATGCTATTTCAATGCTCCTCTTTTTGTTCTTTGAACAGAACCAACTGAGCTAATAATAGACTAATAATCTCAATTTCAATTGTAGATAAAGTTCCAATAAATTAGTTCAAATTATCAGCGCTTGTGACACAATAACATTCTAAAGGACAGTCAGCAGTGCTCTAAGCAGACTTCAGATCTGATTTTTTGACAGCAGGGGAATTGGGAGAATGATCTGAATTGCCCCAAATCCTTTCGATAATGCTCACATTATTATGCAAAATAAAAGACATATTTTACCTTCGCATCTACCACCGGATCATCAAAAAATCCCTCAGGCAAGGCTTCAGCCGTGTTCTCCTTCCTGTAAAGGTACAAAGGTCAAACCATCACTATATGCTCAGAGTCAGATAAGATAGCCAGAAATTAGAAGTAGAGTGTATCCTCACAGAGTGAACTAAAATATGTGGTAACGCTTTAATTAGCCATACCTTCATAATGCATTCATTATATGTTCACAGAACTTTCAGTGTGCTTTCTTAATGCATTCATAGAACATTCAAAAGCAGCAATTAAGTATACCATAATATCCAAACATACCTTAACAACTTTAATATACATTAATAACAAATATTATACAACTATGTTGTTTGTCATCATCATATAATATGTGCTATTAATGTATATTAAAGCTGTTAAGGTATACTTACATGCTGCTTATAAATGTTCTATGAAGACATTATGAAGGTGCCATTAATGTAAAGCATTACAAAATATGCTTACCCAAACACGCGTGTGCGTGCATGCATGCGCGCACACACACACCAGATCCATCTTCCATAATTAAGAACACTGAATACTGTCCCAAACCATACCTTTCCACAGGCTTCTCTGGTTCATCTACTTTCAGAATGGATCCTGAGTGAGAGACGCCAGGGACACTGGGAAGACCACTGTCAAAAAAGTCTGGGCAGTACACACACATATATATATAAATATAAAAAGAAAAACACCAATTACCCCAGAGTTACGATGTTTTTTTTATTAGCTAAACTTCTGATACTTTTTCCAAGTGAAGGGTTGGTCTGTTCCACTGCATAGTACTGTGTAAGTGATTGGCTCATCCATGCCAATACTATTCCATTACTGTCATCTAAAGCAATGTTATGTATCAGAACTATAAATGACTGTCCTATATAAAATTACCTGCTGGGAGTCCAGGTGTGGTGGATGGAGGCAAGACAGCAACGTTCTGCTTTGCTTGCTCTTCATCACCACTAGCATCATTGTCATCATAGTTCCCAGCTAGTAAACCAAGCCCTGATGGTTTTTTAGAGCCTGCAGTATTCTGCCCCTGTCCTCCATCAAAGAAGTCTGCAGGAATCCTAGAGAATGGCAGCAGAAAATGCACATGCACACAAATATCTGATTCAGAGCAACCATATTAAACCCAGGACATTCACAGAAACATTTACCACTCACTACAAAAATTTACAATGCAACTTACCTAACATCACAATTATTTCCAAACAACAGCATAGATTGAGTTTCACATTGGGTGGGACACAACATAATAATTCAAATGCAAAGGTCTATTTATTGGGCAAATGAATGAAGCCAAGTTAAATGTTGGGGATACGTCCCACCCACTTCCTATGCCCCTGTTTCTATTTATTCTACTAAAAAAACAAACACTTAAATACAAGAGAAATCAAATACATGCACATAATGTCTTCAAAACTCACCCTGACGCAGATGATGAACCCTCTGCTTTACCTGCAAGGTAATTGTGTAAATCAAATGTTCTCTACAGAACAATTTAAATTTTGGCAAGAACTGCTGTGAAACTAAGAATATTTCAGATAAAAATGCTTAATATATTCCTGTTTCTCAGCATAAACACAGAATGGAGACAGTGTTAATTCATTAACCATACATAAATAAAGCATACGTCTCTTTAGGAAATATTTAGATCCACATTGTCCATGGCACAAATAGATTACCTTTTTTTGCTGTAGGCTGTTGGGAGTCTGATGTCTTTCGTTTCAGCACAGAAGATGTAGGATTCTGATTAACTGAAGCAACAATCTGACCTTGTTTTGTTCCTTTCAGTTCAGCCACTTTCTGTATTAAAACAGACCCAAAGGTAACTGAGAACACTGTGTAACAAACACCTTACTAGCAGATTAAATATACTGCTACCCACCAACAACAAATGGCACAAGTATGCTAGTAAACAAACGATCAACCACACTGCTACACAGTTTGGGTTCTTTTGCACAGACATAGCTAGGCTCTCTTGAAAACTCAGATGCCACTGCATTTCAGATTTCCCTTTGCAACAGGCATTTGACACAGAGCTAGCTGTAAATCTGAATAATATGCCTCTACCACATATTTTGATATCAAACAAACCTCTTTGTGTGGTTTTCCCAGGACGTGAGTTTGCCATAATATTTCAGACTTGACCGGAATATTGCAGAGCACACAGCTCAGGTGTCCAAGGCTGTTGTACGTGAGCGACAGAGGTTAAGGTCAATAAATGTAAAATCCGGAATCATTCGTTAAAAACCATTAATAGAAAACATTACAAGGGCAATGTAGTTGATCTAAGACCTCGGCCATAATTCTATCTTTCGTATGGCTTATCCAGCACAGGGTCGCCATGAGCCTTTAATATATCCGAGGCAGCACAGGGCATGAAGCAGGGAACTCCCAAGAAGAGATACCGGCCCACATCGGGACGCACACACAACAATACACTATGGAGAATTAAAACATGAAACACTAAATCGAAAAGAGCCAGCAGGTAAACAAGACATAGCTCACATGGCGACTAGAAACAATACGCGAGCTACCGTCAGGGCGCATAATAACAACATAAGGATATTTTGCAAAGGGTGATTCGATGCGTTTCTTTTTGCCGGTCGTTTCTTTCTGTTTCTCTTTCATGAGCCGCCGCAGCTCCTCCTGACTAACCGATTTCTTTCCCTTGTCGTTTCGGGAAGACGCCATTATTTCGGATGTAAACAGGAATTTAGTTCCGGTGTAGAAGTCAAGCCTCGAAACCGAACTTTTATTTTGATACAACAAGCGGAAATACTAACCGGAAGTCTCCCCTTTATTTTTGGCAGCTTCACACTACTCTCACAAGTGTTGTAACACCACTGTTGGTGGATTGTATGAACTGCTCTCATTCGCCTTATTTTCTAGGTTATCTGATATAAACATTAGTTTTACATACTAATCGGTTAAATATCCACGCCCCGAATCTCTCACTTTCTACCTTCGTACATATAGCTTTGTGAATGACATATTTGTTAAGGTTTTGGTTAGCTAAAATGATTTAACCGCTATCTAAACGTCTTATTTCTGAATATTATAAACATACATTAAGATATCAAAGATGGCACAGTGGTCTTACACCTCCAGCGGTGTTTAGATTACTGCTCCTGGCTCTGTAGGTTTAGCTTTTGCGTGTTCCGGTTCCCCCAGCTTACTCGGGTTTTCTGCGTAAAAAGGTATGGTCGATATGTAACGAAATAGCTGGATTTGCCGACAGATGGTGGTATTGTGACATTTGCAGCTTAAAATATTGTTGGACAGTTTTCGTTTCAAACGATAAATTGTTTTATTTTTATATTAAAAAAACACCCTTTAGACTTTTCAGTTGTGAATATTTTATCAGTTAGGCCTTTTTTACTTTTGCCGGAGGATTTTTATTAATTAGATTTTTAGGAGCAATATCATTTTTCACTAATAATTTGAAAGTATTTTATACCAAAGTTGGACACAATGGTTAGCAGTTGCACGCCTCCATGGTTGTGGATTTGATCCTTTTCCTGGGTCTTTGTGTGTATGGACTTTGTATTGTCTTCTCATGCCCCTTCTGTGTGTGTGTTTGTGTGTGTGTGCAGTAATCATGAATATATTACATTGTAACCTATGGTTAAGGTTGTCATTGTTGGAATTAGGGTTATGCCCATAGAAATTAATGGATCGTCCTCATAAAGATAAGATGTGTGCGTGTTCCATGTAATTGACTGACTTGGCATTTTGGTTTGGATTTCTGATTACACAGCAACTGTCTAATTGTCTTAGCGCAAAACTCCAGTATAATATTTTGAGCATGGTGATTTTATGCATTTCATCTTCTTTCTGGTCATCTTTTCTGAGTAGCTTACACTCCCTGGGAGAGACTCCAAGCAATGCTACAGTACATTAGATAAGTGGTTCTGTAAATTGGAAAGGGGGAATATTTTACACTCTTGGCCAAAGTCTGTGTTTCTGCAACCATTGATTGAATGGCTGACTAGATGGAATTTTTCAGAAAGGAACAAAATGGAATATATGCAGTTAATACAAAGGTGAGCTGTTGCAGACATTAAAAGATATTTTATATATTCAGTGAGAAGGTACACTTAATTTTGCACTATAGAATTTTAGATGCCTACTTCAGGTGTCGTTTTCAATTAATCATTGTCACAGGTTCACTTAGGGCTCCAAGTGAAAAGTGATGCACCATTTCAGGGTCAAGACATTGCAAAATGTGTGGCAACCCATGTATAATCAGCATATCAATATGACGATAAATAAAAACCAAGCATACAGAGGTGGATAGTTCAGGTCCAGAAAGTAAAAATCCAGACTAAGATTTTGTTTCAACTAGTTTAGTACTTGGTGACTGTGACTCTTTATGCTCACCTGGTTGGTTGAAACAAAATCTTGGTCTGGATTTGTACATTCTGGACCTGAACTATCCATCTCTCCAGGGAAATCTTCTAAAGTTCTAAAGATATTCTACTGTTACTGTCCTAGCTCTGCTAGGTAAATACACACAAATTTATTTTCTTTAGAACTGTATACCAATAGCCTTACCTTTTATTTATAACCTAAGTACCTATGTGATGTTTGATGTCCTGAGTTGGGTCTTTGGTCTTTCCATGTTCACAGTGGGCTTGGACGGCCTAAGCCTGTGTCTTTGCACACTGTCCCTGGGCTCTGAATGTCGTCAATAGACTGTATCTTTGTGATGAAGACCAATACTCTGTTGAAAATCATTATTCATTAAACCCATTCATGCATGGTGTACACATTCGCAGACAGCTGATTTAAGGCTATTTTAGGTAAATGTAAAATCCTACTACTCACTGGGTTTGTGGAAAAGCTCAGTCAGGGACAGTTAGGTCTTACCTATGCTTTCATGGAAAACAAAATCAGTGCTGCCTGTAAGACCCAGCATGGTAGGAACACACTGGCCAAGAAGTGGCCTCACCAAGAATACTGTCAGGTGTTGTTATCAACTGTGCCAAAGAATGATGTTCATGAATGAGCACGGCATACTAAGAAACACATCGTAAGTCTTTTTAATCAGTTGTGTTTTATGGAGTCTCGGCCTGATGTAGTTTGCCTTGCACATGTGATCAGATTGGGAGTGACAGATTTTAATGGACATGGCACAATGAACCTCTATAATCATCCCCTTAAGGCCTAGGGTACTATAGACAGTCTGCTTTGTAATGTCATTGGAATCACCGATTATTCTAATTGGTGTAATTGCCAAGAAGGAAAAGCAACCCATATTTATATAAAAATGCATGAAAATTCAATTGTCAGAAGTAAACATTGAAATCCGCTCTGCCTAAACCAGTGAGACTGTATTCTGCATTGTGCACGATGGGACCCATGATGTGCAGCTTAGGAAGAGCAGGTTCATATCTTCCTTTGGCCTTTCAGTGATGCTGTTTTTAGAAATATGCCATGGCAGCCTCAGATGATCCGGAATAGCCCCCGGGAGTCACAGGCTTTCTTTCTTCAAATTTATTTGTAATCATTGCATGTGTAACTATCAGTTCATAGTTTTAAGTTATATTTTTAATATAAATTCTTATATGAAATGTATAATTTTTATGAAGTGGTCATTGAGTCAGAATCTGCAAAAGTGACACTTCATTCTCTGCTAGCTGAATGTTTGCTGATAATCTGCAGTGTGCATGTGTGTTATCCATATGCACTCTGCCTCTGTCTTATTGATCATCCTTTACCTTCATTCTTCATCTGATTCTCATTGTGAATGCAGGAGCCGTATTGATCCACTGCCATGCATGGGCCAGGCATACAATTTCCTAAACATTTGTGATTTCTTAAAGCTATTTTAGGGCAAAAAAATGAATGGTGAGGTCATGCTATAAAACGTTTTTACTTAAGCACTTTTGAAAAACATTTGCAGCTAGCAAGGGATGTGTCTATGTCCAGAAAAAGTATCTGCTGAAATATTTATGAAGCAAAATTAAAAATGGATAAGTTGTTCCTTCTCTATTGATGAGAAGTCATGGCATTATATTGTCAGATCACTCTGGCATACGGTAGCAAACAAAAATATATGATATGGGGATTTGGCAGTTAATAACATTTTTGGTTGATAGGGTTTCCTTTTTAGCGTGACAGGGATTAGGTAGATAGGGGATTGATATAACACTGAAAGTAAACATGAAGAATGAAGATTATACTGTTATACTGAATCAAAAGCAATGAGGTATTGGGATCTGTCTGGGGTCGAAACCAGAGCACATCGTACCTAGCATACACACCTGAGGCATAATTATGGAGGACATCCTGGACAGGTCAAACTGAGGTCACAAGCCCATCCGTTACGCTCACCAGTTTCTTGTTCCCTATCCTTATATAAGACAGAACCTTCTATTCTCTCCCTGCTGGATACATGCAGACCCTGATTTTGTTCTTTTGTACCTGCCTGCCCCCCACCACCAGCCTGCTTGCACTGAAATGACTCTTTTGCTTTCCTTGCTCCTCACACCGTATTTTATATTGTGCCCCCTCCCAGCCCTAAATGCCCCTACGCCTTACATTCTCATGCCGCATCATTCTGGCTGCTGCCCTGCATGGCAGAAGTTTTCCAACCTATAATCTAGAATCTCTGAAACAAGGGCAGGTGCAGTAAATTACCTGCAGCAATCATGGTAACCAGTAATTACCTGGGGAAGGCAAACAAAAGAATCAAAGTTATGTATTGCTTTTGGAGTTTTGGCAACCTGGCTTGTAAATGATGACAGCATTACCTGCACAACCAGTAAGAGTTTGATTGGAATATCCATAATTTTTAATTTCCTCAAGTTGACCTCATTCTGTTAATAAGTAGGTACAGATAACAAATTTAGAATTTTTTCACTAACTTTGATCTCTCAGTTTAAAATTAAAGCTTGATGTCAGTCACTCTGGACCCTAATGAGCCTGTGGTTGCAGGTTGTTCTACCTTTACATTCGGAAGTATTGATTCACTAATTATTAAAGACTTTAAAGTCTCTTATACGGGTGTGTTGCTGAATGCCAAAAGATTTCAAAAGAATACTGAGTAGGGACCATGGGTTTTCTACATTTGCACTTCCAATGAAGCCTGACAAATTCACCTTCCTCAGGTGATGACACCATCAGAGCTGATGATAAAGACTAAATGGGACATATGGATTGGCAGAGTAAGACTATAAAAGTTCTATCTTTGATTTGCTTGTGTTCTCAGATTTGTTCTTCCAGCTCTATGATCATTTCCAGCAAGGTGTTAGTTTTACACCTATTAGATGTTAAGTTAGAGCTGAAGATCAAAGTCCTACTAAATCTTGTCAGGAAAAGGACCAGGCTAAAGACAGACCAAGGAATGTCACTTCTGCAAGCACAATACTGTTATTCTGCTGCCTACTCTGTAAATTCTTTTATATTTTTATACTGTTTTAGTTTTGTAATTTGTTTTTATTCTGATTGTTCTTATTCGTTGTGTAATTTTGTGCGGTGTCCTTGTGTGCTTTGAAAGGCGCCTTTAAATAAAATGCATTATTATTATTATTATTATTCTGCAGGTTCCCTCAAACATCCAGCCGCGCATGTCTGTGTAGGTCTGGAAGCCAGCACTACAGTCATTGCGTTTGACTTGTAAGTCTGCCGCTTTTCATAATCTCCCTGGTGCTCACTTAAGTTCGATGTTTCTATGTTAACGGGACAAAGATTGGCCTCTGTACTTCTGCCGGAGCACCTGCCCCCATTTCGAAATGAGATTGACCCATTTTGGATAAGAGACTGAACTTTTAAGCACAGTTGTAACAAAAGGTAGTCAGCTTCATGATCCAAAACAGCAAACTATAGCACATCTCATCCATCTATCAGATTTGTATCGCTTGCATTGTACTGTTTCTGTATTAGTAATAAAACAACACTCTAATGGGGTGGTAAGTAACCTTAAGGGTTGGGGTTCAGAATCCTTGTCCAAAAGGTGATGGTAACAGTGTTGGGGCCTTAAGTGGAGCCCATGACCGTTCCTGTGGTCCAGGATGCCGGTGCAGATCCTAAGACAAGCTTTTGGCAATATATACATCTGTCGCTCTCATGGAGAAAAAGAGGGAACATGTGAAGGCAGCCCCTTTCCGCATAGAGATGAATAAAGTACGACTGTTATACTATGAATCCTTTCTGGTGCCAAGCAGTGGCGTTTCACAGAGAGACATCCTATTTGTGTCACACTAAAATAAAACATGAAATAAATTATGTACATTTTCAGTATAAGATAATGTTACCTCAAAATAATTTTTCTCTCTCTATGAACCTTACAAATGAAATATCCTTTAATAACTGTACCAAGGAATTTAATGGAATGATTTTAACAGTTTAAATTTAGTGTGAATAATTTTACCATAAGTAATGATATGAAAAGTGTTGTCATGAAACTGACCTCAGCACTGTTTTCCCTCAAAATGACTTATCAAAACAGTCTCTATTAAATTAGTCAATTAAATGGCCCGAGATTCTATTTTCATTTACTGGGCTTGCAGGAAATTAAGGCCAAGATAGAAAGCAATAATTAGAGGATTTAATTTAGAAACAGCTCCTGGAAGCTGCTGTTTCATAGTGACTTGACATGGTACTCAAGGTTAGCAGGAGCTTACCTTAACGTGTTTTGGAGTATTGATGACAATGAGAGATTCAAGAATATGGTTATAATACAGGAGTGTGACAATATAATATAAGATATAGATCACCCACTTATTTCCTTCATGCATTCACAAGTCAAATGGCTTATATAAATAGAGGCAAAAGTCGAACACTGTTAAGGGGATGCAACCAGGAACTCAGGGCTGAGGTGCAGTCTGTAGAGGTGGTTCTACATGCCTTTTTGAGGAGAAGGCTGATGGGATTCTGCAGTCCTGAGGCTTAGGGCAAGCTTGATCCCCACCACACACACGCCAAAGTAGAAAACAAAATCAACAACATAGAGCTGAAATACAAAGGAGTGCTTGTGTAGGTGATTGTATTATCATGTTTACAGTATGTATTTTGGTTATTTGGTATATTTTAACAATTTCTCCAAAGGTAATTATTGTACAAACTGTACGACTGCTTTCTTTTCCTCACAATTAGCAATAATCCCATCTTTTTTGCCTGTTCTTTATCTCTCAGGTCTTCTTCCCCATTTTCCAATCCAGCTTCTCTCATTTTTATGTTCCCCATACAAGTTGAATACAATGTAAAGATTCTTCATAAGGAAATGAGATGATCTAGTTTCCTGATAACTTTTCATTTCTTAATATGGTCAACACAAATAAAGAATTTATTTTAATAAATAAACCACATGTTGATTTTGATCTGGTATTCCTTAGTTTATCCATTATGCTTCAATGACGTTGTCTTCTACAGCCATCCCTGAATTAATCATGTACATCTGCTGATCGTGTACGTTTTTTTGAAGTTGGTAGCTTATCTATCTGGAATGATTTTTATCACAAAATTATTGGCAAATGAGAGAAATTATATAATAGTTTCACTCTGTCAGATCTCCTTTGGAATTGGAAAACAAACTGGTCTTTTCCAATCTGTAGGCAGTTCAGCTGTTCTCCAAATTTGACCAACACTTTGATTCTTCAGTTGCTTTTAATATGTCCAGTGGGATGGTATTTATCTTTTGGTCTTCCTAACTTGCAGTGATATCAAGGCTAGTCTGACTTCCTCTTTAATTTTTAATGAAATATATCTTAATTACTCATAATTCTGTTGTAGATCTCCTCTGTGTGTTTGTTCCATATTTTGCTTGATTTTTTTTGTTAGTAATTATTTTCTCCTTGGTGTCTTTAAACATACCCATTCGAAGCTGGAACTTTGTTTTAATCTTGTGTATCTTCTGGAGTTTGTTTATCCATGTTTATTTCTTCAATGACTTTACAGATGCTGTTTTAATATTGGTATTTGCCAAAAGAAACCACTAGGAGTTACTATCAATTTCTATCATCAGATTTTATCCAGCGGTTGTTCTAAATGACACCCAGTCCAGATTCTACTTTAGAAACTAAAGGTCCCAAACCCAGATACTTTCAGTCAGCGCTGATTGCCACCTACAGTAAATCAGTCAACCTTCAATCAATTTAAATATACTCGGACCATTGCTTCTAGGTAAGCTTCATCTTGGATTTGTAATGTTAGGTAAGCTTGTTATACTAATGTTTTAGTCTCAGTTGTCTTGGATATCAGTTTCTTGACTGTTTTGCAGTTTTAATTTGTTCCTTTTGCTGTTTCTGAACTAGCTTAATGGATTTTGTTTGCAATTCACCAGACCTTATTTTGATTCAAAATCCCATCCTTGTCACATGAATCCCAAGGTTCCCCTGGGGACCTTGCAGAGCATGAACCCGGTCCAGTTGGCACTGAATACTCAGCTGTCAAGGACGAAATCACTGAAAGCTGGAAGACCACACTTTGGCATGCGTCAGTGTCTGTTTTTGATTTGTGCATCTTTTTAGTAAAGTTTCTGTTTTTATGAATTGGTCTCAGTCCAGAGGAAGATGTCATGAGAAAAGACTGAGCCGTCAATAAGGATTCAGCCCGATTCAAGGATTTTCAAAGAACTGTCTCCAAACAAAGCCTATTGCTTGTCGCCTAGCATAGACGGGAGGTGTGTATCTCAGAAGGTTCTGAACTTGTGCCCTTATCTAGAAGGTTGTGGGTTGAAGTCTTGTGCTGGGCAAAGTAATCAGACCATGAGCAAGACTCTTAACCCCAATTGTTCTAGGGATGCTGACTGACCCCCTGCTCTTTGATTCTGGCTTATATGTTGCTAAGGACAAAAGCATCTGCTAAATGAGTAGATGCAGATAATCTATAATTCCATTACCAAAGTCATTTCCCAGGAGATTGACAACATTGCATTAATAGTAGGAGGGAGTGAAATCTACTGCAGCTGTGGGCCATGATATAACCTCATCCATTCATATGTTCATAGGATATACGTATGATAATCATCTAGATTTGTGTTGAGTGCTTTTTGTTGCAGTGGTACCTAGTCCCTTATAGCTGGGCTAACCAGGACAGCTGGCTACTGATATACTGGCCTCCACAGTCCAGCTATGGAGTAATGGATACATTCAAGGTCTGATGCAGGCTTGCACTGCTGAGTATCACTTTAGAGGCCCACAGCTTTAAAAAATGTAGTCACGATCTCCAGAAACCAATAAATCAGGTGAAAATAGAATACCAGAGAAACGAGAGGTACTGTATGGTGTCCCAGCACTGAAGATACACATTAAACGTGGCATTAAGAACCTTGCTGACTGCAATCCAAAAACAAACTGTCATATCCAATTCAACTTCTCTCCCTGACAACCTTAATGCATTTCATGCTTGTTTTGATCTTGCAAACAAAGGTGCCCCCATGCCAGCCTATGTCCCATTCAGCAACGGTGCATCCTGCTGGTGTTTTTACGGACATTTTTAACTTCTCCATGAGGGAGACTACAGTTGCCACCTGTTTGAAAAACACTCCAATCATTCTGATTCTAATGAAATACAAAGTGGACACACTATCCCACTCTAGCTCCAATGGACAATAAATAATGATCTTTATAATCAGTTATCAGCACGGTCACCCCCTTATGGCTCATTAATAAGTTACTGGACTATGCTTCCATATGCAGCTGGTTTCTGGTCTTTTTCACTGGCAGTGACAAAGATGTAGATCCAGAGCTATAAGGATTGTGAAAGACTCGTCTCACCCCGGAAACGAACTGTTTCAGCCTCTGCAATCAGGCAGGAGGTTCCGAACCATCATGGTCAAGACAGAAAGACTCAGGAGAAGTTTCTATCCTCAGGGCATTCGACTCCTCAATCAAGACATGCCCCCCTCTCTTTACAGCATAGTATTATAGTATATTATTATAGTACTTTATATATCATAGTAATATATATAATATATTATAGTATTATAGTATAGTATTCTGGCCAGCAACCTTCTCAGGGTCTCATTGTCATCACTCCATATTGCGTCGATCATTATTACTGCACTGTTCATGCCGCTACACTGTCACTCAGGTTTCTTACTATTTACTCTGTTATGCTGTCATTGCATAATGCACTTTAACTTTATAACTGCATATTGGACATCTGTAAATCTGTTTCAATCTGTATTATATTCAAAGTTCTATTTAATTTTTTTTTTCTTCATATTCCTTGTAACTGTATTCTTGCTTATTCCTTCTTAAATTATTCTAATGTTGCACAGTCAAAACAGTGGTTCAGGATACATTTCACTGCATGTTGTACCTGTATAACTATGCATGTGACAAATAAAGAATCCTGAATCTATAGAATGTTTTTCCCATCTATAGTTTGCTTGCATTATTGTACTCACCTAGGGCAACCCTTGATCTGTTGAGTGGAGAAAGGCGACATGGCAGCCATTTGAGAACATGAAACATTTGTTAACCTGAATCCAGACAAGTTATTTGTGGTGGAGGTGGATGCCTCAAAAATGGGAGTAAGTGCAATGCTACATCAGTACGTGGAGTCATCTGAGAACCTCTTTTTACGTGCCTTTTTCTCCAATTGGCCTTCTCCTGCAGAACGTAATTACGATACCGGCAATAGGGAACCGTAAAATGGTGCTAAAAGAATAGCAACTTCAGCTGGAGGGGGATAACTGTCCATTGGTCGTCACTGCAGATCGCATCAGCCTTGAGTACCTCTGGTCAGCAAAGTGCCTGAAATCATGATAGTCTTTTTAGTCTCTCTTTCTCCACATTTTTGGTTCATGATCACTTACTATCTGGAGTCTCAGAATAGAAAGACGACGATGCACCTGGGACCTCATATATAAATCTTTGTGGATTTTACACTAAAAGGTTGCAAAGGAAGGTGGAATTGTGCGTTCAGATAAGTAAAGCCGTGTGAACACTAACTCCTGCACACTGCACCTCGTCAACATAAAGTTAAATGCATATGTACGAGTCTCTCAAGCCAACTTCTCTTCACCTAGCATGAGTATGAACATGCTTTTTATGCTCTTTATAATGATAAAAAAGAAATAGGGCAAGAAAAGAAAAAAAACTGAATGAATCTGGATCGGAGGGTCTGGTTACTGAGGTGGAGGCCAGGAACCACTCCATCTTCTGGCATTAGTAACAAAAGAAAGTTGAAGAAGTGGCAGATTGGCAAGACAAGTTCCCAATGATTAATCAGATACCTGGACTGAAAAGTTGAAGAATCCCGTTGTGGTGAGGACTGGTGAAGTTCTTTGCAGTTACCGTTTTGAAAGCCGGCCTCACTTCAGCAGGATGGTTTTTGGAACAATCTCGACTGACTCGTGAGCTACTCATCACAGGAAAATAAATCACTATGGTCCTTGAATACATACTCCCTCCAAATGCTTCCATTTATGGTGTTTCCTGATAGTGCTTAAGATAGTTCTGCATCTCATTTCCTAGCCTTCTATAGCTACTTCACTGCACCTAAGGGACTTTTTCAAAACACATCTAACGGACAGCTGCTCTGCTACCGATTCATATTTCTCTCTGTTCAGTACTCTTTGCTTATGAATGCCTATTAGGTATATGTATATTCGTAGTTATGTATATACCGTCATTCCAATCACTTCATACCTAAATACCTACCATTATTTATTCCTGAATGTCTTTTGTATTCTAATCACTGAAGATTCTGTAATCTGATTTCTGCCCATGTCGCTTTCAATGTACTGTATGAACAGGAGAATTGTGCCAAACAATTTACACCAACCTGGATTATGTGCTGATAAAAATATTCAATTCTATAGATTCCTAATTTTCACAGTTACATGGGGTTCTGTGTTATTGCCATTACAATGGTAATTAAGTCCATGCTTAACAATGATTTATCCATGACCCAATCCATACAGGAAAAAGATTAGCGGCCACAAAACAGCCACAAAACACATCTTGCTCCTTAATAATTTGGCAGTTAAAACTGTTTGGCAAATATGACCTAAACTAACAAACCACTTGTCCCCTGAGTCCTAAAAGTTTTTCTGCTCTAGTCGTGAGAATAGGGTAATCTACAGTTTTGATAGTAAGTTTTGAGGCCAGAACCACAAGCTGCCACAGTGCTATGTTATAATTTTTATAGTAAATCATTATCCTTTCTGGCGTTAACTCAATATACAGCATAAAGGTTAAAGAATCCCTTGTGAAAAAATAGTGTACTGAAGTTCTTACTTAAAAAATACACTTAGTATATATGTAAGTATATTTTTGTGCTATCAGCAAAGTCTATTGTGTTATATCCCTAAAAAAATGTACTAAACTGTATTTGATTACAGACATACTTTTATTCAAGTGTGCTTCAGTGTACTTAATTATGTTTAAATGCAAAATATATTTTCTAAAAGCACACAGAAGTATAATGTCAGTGTATTAAAAAAGTGTGTAAAGAGAATGCATTTTTATTACACTTCTAGTGATCAAAGTACACTATTAATACACTTCATCACACTAGTTTTCCACAAGGGAATCAACAAAACAAAAAGCAAATTTCTCAATTTCAAATTGTATTGTGCTTGATGAGACAATCAAATGAATAGCTTTATTGTTAAAGCATACATATAAACATCGTGACAGTAGTAAAGGTAAATGTCTGCCCAAACTATTTGTTCTTATTTGTTGTGCTAACAACTAGAATTGAGGGGAAAAAACCACGGTGATCTCTGCCACGGGAGGAAGGACTAAGAAGCAGGATGGGTGAGACAGGACAACACTCCTTACTATCAATAACACTGCAATTCAAAAAATTGTTTTTGACATCAGATTTGTCCCCTGAACTCCGAAGGTGTGGACCTTCTGTGTTGCATGGGTTAATTCTAGAGCCTCTAGTTTCTTATTGCAGTGCAAAAAACATGCAGTTTAGCTAATCAATGCTTCTGAATTGCCTGTAATGTATGCATGTATGTGCTGTGCAATGAAGCAGTACAGGGTGCCTCTGCTGCCTGAGATAGGCTGCACTGTTCTCCACTGCCTTGTCCTGGTTAAGGGCTTGGAAGGTGGATGGATGAATAAATGTATAAATGGAATGGATGGATGATTGGATATTTTTATGCTTACAGTATCTTCAGAAGTATAAAATTAATTTTTCACTTCTGGAACAAACACAATCTCTCTGGAATAAAAGTACCCAATAAAGCTGGTAGACACCATTGGCAATGAAGCTCGCATGGATGGGAGACAGTAAGCCTGCTGCCTAATCTAGATAATTGTTGATAGTTGTCTCTGATGCTCCACTGAAGTTATGGAATTGCTGGGATATGTAAATCTTATGTTAAGTTATGATTGAGTAAAAGGCAAACTTCATTGCCAAGGATCAACACCAAACTTACATATTGTTCATGTAAGTAAGCATCTCCATGCAGAATGACCCTGAGGATTGATGGAAGGAGGCTGGGCTTGCTGGGGCCCACCTGCTGACTCTTTGATGGTCCTGTTCTGTTCTTGCAAAGTCCCAAACTGTAATGTAGATTCCATCTGCTAAGTCACGTTCCCATACCGCTGTCATCACCGCTTATTACTGGTCGTGTCCCCTCACAAAACTGCCTAATCCGAATCTCTTTTTAAACCCTCCGCTCCTGTTTGTCCTTACAGCAAAACTGCTGTGGTCCCTCTCAGCAGTGCTTACATACTGAGAAGCTAATTGGGCAACTGTGTGGTAATTTGGAGGTAATTGGGCAATTAGGTGGTAATGTGGCAATGAAATAGGGGCATACTGATTGAGGTACTGGCTCCCCTTGAGATGGGTCTGTTCAACTGGTATATTTAAGATTTAAATTATTCAGACAGAGACCTTTAGACCACCCTAAGACCTTTTACTTTATTTTGTCCAAACAGTCATGGGGGTGGGGGTGGGTTCTGTGTGATATGACAGAAAACACTCGGGAGGGTTGCACAGGCTGAGCCGGTTAGTCAAACCAAGGCAGTCCTGAGCAAAATCACAAAGCAAAAACGTCAGAGTCATGGTACTGGAGAGTCGAGAAGCCAGATAGATGAGTCTTATGAAGAAGGAGACGCCGGACGGAGTCTGACACGATGTAAGAGCTGGGGCGGATGAGCAGAGACAGGATCACAGAAGGCCGGTCAGGTCAGGGTTGCATGATAGACAACGAGAAACCACTCGATAAATAGTTACATGGAACAAAAATACCTCACACTGAGTGCAAGGTCATCCAGGATTATATAGTGGGTTCATCAGGTGAAGCTCCCTTCCTGATCGAATCTCACAAGGGGGGTGTGGTATTCCCAAGTCTACACTTCTAATGTAATTCGAATGATTACCATTAGCTAAGACTGAGTGTCTGTGGTGAAACAATGGGTACTTCACCATCCACTGCTTCCATAATCTGACAATCTTATCATACAAATAGGTGCCCCAGTGCAGGTGGGGTTCCAAGCGGTCTAGGGGCCCAGTCAGGAGATATACATATTTCTGAGATAAATCGCATTACTAAATCAAGTATCCATGCAAAACACACAGTAATTAGCTTCTATTTATTATTTTACTTTAGTGAGCCCAGCTAAAGCAGAAGTGGTGTCTCCTCAGGCCTAGTTTTGTATCCCTTCCCCAGTTATAGCATAGCCTCACCACTGAGGACAATAACTGCTCCTGCCTGAGCACTGGTCTGTCTTGGAGAGCTGCTAGCCTGAGTAACCTCTCACCTGCCTCTGTTCTCTGAGAGTTCTGTTTCCATGGAGATATAATGGGTCCCATCAGAGACTATCACCGCCAGTGTATAGAGTAGACAGGCTGATTGTGTCTGGTTGTGGTTTCGGATGTTTTAAAGAGAAATTTCCTGTGTGTGTTTGTGAGTGTGTGTGTGTGTGTGTGTGTGTGGGGATTATGTTTATATTACATTGTGGGGACCATTTTTCAGGTCCTCACAAAGATCTGTGAATGCATTCAAAAAACTAAAAATGCCAAAAGTCTCATATTTCGTTTGGTTACTTGTGGGTAAGGTTAGGGCTGTGTAGGGGTTAAGGTCGTCATATTGGGATTAGAGATTTCCCCATAGAAATGAATGGAGAGTCCCCAGAAAGATATGATTACAAACCTGTGTGTGTGTTCTGCTGCCTCTTTGAAGGAAGCTACACTGCTAATAAATAAGCAATACAAAGTAGTTAGACAAGGAGTGAGCTGAGATTGCCCATGAGTTCTAAGAAACTGCAAATGCAACTCTTTAACAACTGGACAGGTCATAACAAAACGATGAAAAATATCAACCGTATTTGATAAATAAGTTCTATTGCAACAGACAGCAGTCATTCTATAAGCTAATTATCTGACAGTTTAATATAATATATATATATATATATATATATATATATATATATAGAGTTACTGCTAAGCCCAGTAACATGTCATTTTGAATGTTACAGTGTGCCATTCTTAAAGTAACCACTTCTAAAAAATCAGACACACTAACATCAACTTAATAAAACTTTGCTTAAAGTTCACTGATAGGTCATTCACAAGAACCAGTCTAGACAATACAATCAGATGACAGAGAATGAAATCACTATTTTTTTCCCTCTATAAATAGATAATGTCCAGACTACTACTACTACTACTACTACTACTAATAATAATAATAATAATAATTCAAAGTGCCTTTGACCCTTTCTGGGAATAGTGGTTGGAACATGTGATTTATTGTATATTTTCAGACTAGTTTATATCATGAATCATAAAACATAATAGAACTTCAGAAGCTGTAAAACTTGCTGCTTTTCTATACCATGTGGGACTGCAGAGCCCTGTTACTCAGTGGTACAGGACAGATAGTGTGGACGTGATGATAAGGCTTTTAGCACCAGCAAGGTTTTTAACCAAAATGGCTGATTTTGTGATCAGTCATGCAGTCTTTTTTGGATTTAAAGTTTTACTTGGATTTTATGATTTTCAGTTTGCAAGCAAAGCAGGCAATATAGTATCCCCTCAGAGATGCCCCCTGACCAGGAATGACCCCATTGCTTTGATAAGTTCTCAGAGTTTTTACATCCATAGCTGTATAATTCAGTGCTTCCAATTGGCTACATGATGCTTAGTGGATCTTTGATTTGTCAGCCTGGGGGCTTTGTGTTTCCATGCGTTTAAAGCAGTTTTTATTCCTAAGCTACACTGCCATATCCGTAGCAAGCAAAATACTTAATTCCCAATCCATCCATAACATGTTTAAGCTAAATTTTCTGTCATGTGTGAAATGCTAGTTTTATTTAATGTTTTATCAGCACTCCATAATACTCAAATTACTATGATTTCAATGTGATGATCCATTTCTCTAAACAACTGCAAATCAGTGTCATATGTCAACGTAATGTCCTGGTTGGCTATTGGTCAATCCCTTAAATTATTTCACCATTTGTACCCAGATGTCTATCATTGTTGGTTGTGAATCATTTTGTTTCTTATGATAAACCTGAACTTGCTCACGTATTTCTGTGGAAGGTCAACAAAAAGGAAGTCACTTACTCAACTTGTACACATTCCTCAGGTATCTGTGAATGTATGCTCTTAGTAATGTGGCAGTTGTGTTATGAGGTATGCTGTCAATGTGAATTTAAGGGAGCTGGAGTTACTATGGAAATTAAATTTAATTATGTGGATTATTTGATTCTTGTCACAGAATGTAATGTAATTTGCAACATCAAATATAATATACAACTTCATTGCTGTATTTCAACAGCACTACCAAAAGCACTACCAACTGTACAATTACCATGTGTACATGTGCATATTGATAAAGTCAGTGCTGGTGCTCCCCTTGTTATTGAGTACCAGGTGCCGGTACCCCCCTTGTTATTCACTGCCAGGTGCCAGTACTCCCTTGTTATTGAGTATCAGGTCCCAGTACTCCCCCCTTGTTATTGAGTACCAGGTGCCGGTACCGGTTATTCAGTCCAGCAGATATTGAGAGGTGCATGTACTCTAAAGAGAAAAGGAAAGAGGTCCAGATACTGTGTACCAGCCAGTTCTAGCCCGTTCAAGCACTGCTGTACCCCAATACAGATAAATAACCCTGTTAGCACACAGTTTGTGCAGTGTCACTGTGATGCTGTGAACCGTTCCACTTGTACATAATGTTGAATAATTTTGTTACATTTCACATGAAGAAGAGAAATTTAAACAGCAGTTCTTTGCTCAAAACCATCACTGCTATCAAAGTTTTAGGACATCTACTGTGCTACCATAATGGGTGGTATTATTCTTCCTTATGCAAGCACAGAACTTTATACGTCTGACCAAGGCTGAGTTTGGCTGATTTTGATAATGATGAACAAACATATCAACACAAATGAATTGCTGCCCATCATTTCTTCACAATGTTTTAACTGATTTTAAAATGACATGATGTTTGTAAAGAAAGGAATTTGTGTCTGTCCATCCATCCATCTTATCCCGGTCATGATTATGGGACGGTTAGAATAAACAATGTACAACTTTCCACTGTCCACATTTGTAACAGATTGATTTTCAAATGGCCACAGCAGCACTAAAATTACTTTGATTTTCCATATTGTGTGTTAGTTTTTCAAAAAAATCAACAGGCTTCTCATTTCATCACTTTCTTAATTCACTGGACCAGACAAGACAACATTAGATGCTTGTGCACGATTGCCTGAAGTTGCTTTGGTGGAAGTGGAATAAAACATTGAATTGTTCTCTTTGACTTGATGCTTGAATGCACAGGAATAATAAATGTTTTCCTTTCTCCCACTTTTCCAAAGTCTGATACAATAGAGAGTTTATCGCGTGCTTGTTAAGTCGGTCCATTTAGCCAATTATGTAAAACTGTATGCAAGCCAGGAGAACTGGGAAGTTTAACCACTACTGCACCATTTCCATTGAGTGCTGAGCATTAGGGACTAGAACCTCCAGTCGAGTACATTCATGCCACTCATTTGTTTTGTGAATTAGATTCTGTTTGGTTGCTATCTCGACAACGTTTTAAATCGTTTAAATCTATATGCTGCAAATGAGTGCTGGTAAGAGGGTTTATAAAGGAGCTCTCTTTTACAAACATGCCTGTTTCATTCTCTTTATTATTATAGTCCTGTAAATGGTTCTAAAAAGCCTTTTTAATTGAATAGCAAGTTTGTAAACGGTGAACAGCTAGTAAACATCTAGCAAATGGATTTCAGTCAAATGAAAGTTTATTAATGATTAAATTCTTTATCTGTTACCAGACATCCAATATTTTATGTTACTTAATATTTGATAGTGAAGATGAAGCATTTAGAGTACTGTATAAGTGCAACAATAATTATTTTCAGGTTTTTGTTGGGCTCCAATTAGTAAAACATGGTCATCCAGAAAGCAGTAACATCAAATGAAGGATCAAGATTTTTTTTTCATTGTTATTGTGAAAAAAACAAAAAAAATCAGGAAGGCTGAAATGATCATTTCTAGCACTTATATAATGATGACATTTTATATACTTATAACACTTGTATGCTAGATACAGTAGGATTGTATTAAGCATTAGTGTTGCATTACAATTGAGATGATGCAAAATTCAAGGGTAAAAACAACAAAACCCTGGACAAAACAAGTAGCATTAAGTAATATACTTATAGAGTACTGGACAGACTAAAAAGTGCTGTAACAGACAATGGACAAAGAATGTACAATCAAGATAGAAAGTGCAGTAACAGACAATGGACAAAGAATGTGCAATCAAGACAGAACAATTATGAGCAGATACTGGTACTGTACTTAACAGTAGATATTGCAGAACAACAATATAATGCAGTAGCAATGAAGTGCAGCCAAGTCTGGCTTTAGGTATACAGTAGGCTTTAGGTATAGGCTTTAGGTATAGGCTGAACAGGCGTTTGCCTATAGGGCCCTCGAATTACCTGCATCTGTTCATGAATTTTCTTGGTGGGGCCCCTGAAAAGGGAGAGCTGGCCCTGAGTGCACAATTGGAGCGCAGTTGTTGGAATGACTTTGGAGGTTGGGGGAGGAATGGAATCATGGCATTAATGGCAGTAGGATGCTAGCGACAGCAGGTAGAGTTCTGGGGAAGAAGCTCTTTTTGAGTCCAGTTTGTATGTTTTACCAGATATCACAGACCACAGTCAGGCTGAGCTGGGTCTGTGACAGTGCTGATGTCCTCCATGTCTGTTAGCTTTTGTCCAATGTTCTGTTCGACTGCCTTAATGACTTGCCGTAGGGCTTTCCGATCAGCAGCAGAACAGCTGCAGTATAGACCTGTTTTACAGTAGCTCAGGATACTCTTAGTAGTGCACTGGTAAATGTTTACCTGAAGTTGTTCAGACAGACAGGCTCTCTTTACCCTCCTTAAGAATTAGAAACATTGCTGTGCTACTTTGAACTGGCAGAGCATGTGAGGTGCTTGGTGATGGGAAGGAGCTTGAATCTGGAGCATACATTTAGGTGGATATTTCTTACACCTGGATCTCCTAAAATGTATCATTAGCTTCTTTTGTTGTTGTTGCTGAGGGCCAGTTCTAATTGCATAATCTGAAAGATGGTATCAGAGATGACTTTGCGAATGAATACATTCTGCCTGGCACTTAGCTTGGTCTATTTCTGGTAGCATCATCATAAATTGAAGTCACCTCCTTTAATTTTCTCCCCACATGCTGTTCCATCAATTTATTGACCAGTGTTACATTTATTAACACAGATAATAGTCATGTCAGTTCATGGGGAGCAGAGCAGTAATTAGACTTTGTAAAATTCATTTTACAGAGCCTGATAAATTCTATTATAAAGACCATTTATATTACATTGCGTGGCCTGAGTAAAATCTGAATTAAATCTATAGTTACTGTGTTAGCAGTTCCCAGTTAAACCATGCTAAAAAATCTGTCTTGCATGTGTGAAATGCAGTTCGATTTTTTTTTCTTCCCATTACTTCTGCTGCCCTAACTGAGAGTCTACTGTATTTCTTTGGCTTCACCTGACACTTGCATTAGACTTGTGCTCTAAAATCCTAAAGGATTTATTAACTTATGGACACACAAAATTTTGGTTTTGACGTTAACACAGCTATTTTTTTGTTCATCTCTTTTCTAACTTACTTGAACAGAAATGGCTCTAAAGTTGTTTTTGCTAGATGTGTGTTTGGGGCAATAGAAATGCTGAACAACAACAAATAAACAATAAATAATAATGGTCATTAACATGAGTCATTAACCTTAATGTCAAAGTAATAAAAAACTGTAAATATAAAATGGAGGTTAACAAGATATTAAATGCATAAACGTTTTAATGCACATTATTATCACATTTGAAATTCATAATCAACATGAAACCCAAAACTTCCTTTCAATGTACCACAAATGTACCGGTTATCATTGGAAATGCCTTATATCCCCATAGTATCATCTACTGCATTTGACTTGAGACTCTGTGACTTGTTCTGGTGCAATCAAGGGAGATGGTGCTTCCTGTCGGGTGGTAGGGGGCAGGGTCTCTGCAGGTGTCCCTCATCTGTTCCCTCTTTCTGAGTGTGTGAGGGTGCCTGATACAGCCATTACAGCAGGCCTGTGTGCAGCAGATCGCTCGCCAAGTGTGCTCTGATTCCCATCACAGCACACAGCTATTGACATTCCCAGCTTCCTGTGCTCCACTTATGGAGCAATTATCCTTTAACTACCCCGGGCTCAACTCGCCGATCTGAGCCGTCACATCTTATTGAGAGCAAAAGAAAAAAATCTTAGCAAATAGCAAGAAAGTAGCAATCTGATTTTAGTGTGGGAGAATAAAGAACATTGGGGGCGGCACACGTACGGACAGGATATCGGACACTGCAAACGACTCTGGCTCAGTGCCAGGCATGTCCCCCCCCGCGGATGAAACATCAGCACCATCACAGGTTCTCAATGGGCTAGTTGCTGAAGCCACAGATGGGGTCCCCTGATAGCTCTGAGTAAGACTCTTGTGCTCCTCTACTCAACTTTGGGAGGTTTCTGTACAGATGCAAGTGTGCATTTGTGGTATAAAGGATAAAATGCGTGGTAATGTTCTTGTCATACAATGATAAGTCCACATTACGTCAAGCAATTACTGAGCATTTTAACCTTTATGCCATGAATGCATATTTGTGTGCCAGTTATGTCCATCCCTATTTATGGATATGCTAACAATAAAGTAATTCTGCTTTTTAATATAACCAATCAAAATAATTATATAATATTTCTATAGAAATTCATGTTTAAAAAATAGTATGATTCAAGTACGATTTACATTATATGAGGAGTTTTGCATTCAGATGCCTGCCCTCTAAGCTGATCATGGTTAACACTCTGCTGCATTGGCCACAACGGTTGTAGATATTTTAGTCCCAGTCATACCCACAGGCAGGATATGATTCCAGAACCTGTGAACATGAAATATAGACACAGTCAGTCATGTGACTAGTGTACTGGGAGCAACCTAATGTGTAGCTTAGAGACAAATTAAGCTCTAAATAGCAGGAAACTTTGCCGCTGGTGAAGCATTTCTTTCTTGTTTTCAGATGTTATACGTTTTTACATTTGGGATATATATCTAAGTGACTTGTTCGCAGTCTAGCTGTAGCCCAGGTGCCCATTATCAATGTGCTGTTTTGCATTTAGATTGGATTTTCGTTCGAGCAGATGAGGCCGCCGACCCCTTCTCTTCAGGTTAACTCCGTGGAGATTCCCACAACAGTGATCCCATGAATGACCAATGACTGTGGAAGTTGTGCCCCCCACTCTGCTCATTGTTTGGTATTCATTCAGTTTACTTCTGTTTTCAATCAGATACATAGATTTCATCCCTTTAAAGGTGCACTGCTTTAAAGCCCATTTTAGCCATTGCAGTGCAGGGTACAGTATGAGCTGTAAGTTTTCTCTCTGTTTCTATCAGGAAAGTCTTTTTTACCCTGTTTTCTTTACATATATTTTTAATTCTACCTTTCTATCAATATTATACTGATAACCTTACACCATAAGTTTGCTTAAGTTGCTATCTCAGATGATAAGGTCCATCAATCCTGTATAATCACCATAAAGCTGCAAACCTTATAAATCTTCCTGAAATAAATCATGCTGCATGCATCACAGATCGCTAATTTAGCATTGTTGCAGACGAAGGTAGCCAGTCTGTTTTTCTCCTGAAAAGCAGCATCCTGCAGAATGAGTTCATCCCACTAAAATGTCATAATGCCATACAATTATATGCAATTGCTGTGTCCCATTCAAACCTCACATATCATTAATCCTCACACATTAATTTACAGAAAATTACTGGAAAGCAGAAAATAAACTTCACAATATGCTTTTTGGTTTTGTTTCTGAATACTAAATAAAAGATTAAAAATTACTTTTTTTTTTTTTTTTGCAAAACACTACCTCTGTGTTGTGTATGATGTGTTGGTCCAGGCATTGAAAAATGCTACTCAGTCACCTCCAACATTTTTTGGGATTCAACTTGCAGGGATGAAAATTATAAATTTACAAGTCTACAAAAAAATAGGTTTTTGTAAATTCTGGTCAAAGCCATGCTGGCTTACATTTTTTCACCATTGCCTGAAATTTCTCCTTACATTTTTAAAACTATGAGAAACTCTGTCAAAATTATCCATTCTATTCAAAAACATATTGTCTTCCTGCAAAACGAGATCACCCAATCTACAATGCACCTGACCACAACGGCTCCCCCTGCTGATGGTGGGCCCACAGGAGGGCAGCCCCATGTTATTTTTTCGGGCTATGCCCGGCCAGGCCCCATGGATAGAGGCCCGGCCACCAGACACTCCCCCTCGAGCTCCTGCGCCAGGCCTGGCTCCAGGGTGAGGCCCTGGTCTACCTAGCCCATAATCATCATGGGAGTCTGTCTGAACCACACTTAGTCTGGCCGCTCACCAAGGACCAATTTGCCCCTTAGACCAAGGAGAATTGCCCCAGACAACATAGATCCTAGGATCATGGAAGCACACAAACTCCTCCACCATGATAAGGTGGCGATTCATCGACCCTCACCTATGGTCATGAGCTCTGGGTAGTGACTGAAAGAATGAGATTGCGGATACAAGCAGCCGAAATGAGCTTCCTCCTGATTCTCACAAAATCTTGGTTTAGAAGATTTCTAACATGACGTGTTTAAAAAGACTTGCATCAACAATTTTTTTAGCCATTAATAACCAAGTCTAAAGTGTTTCTAAGGGTGAATTTAAAATCATTTACAGAAAATGTAACATGTTTTTTAACATTTCCCAAAACAAGTCCTTAAAAATCTCATTACTGCAACAGTCTGAAAACATCAAGACCACTACGAAAGCCAATAAATTTTCACATTTTTAAAGAATGCTTATTAGAAGTCATGCTCAATAACAGCCAAGCCCAGTTACTTGAAACTCTGAAATAACTTATACTTTTAAATTAACATTTTTATTTGATTTTGACTGATTTCAGTCATTACCGCAACACCTTCATGGAATCTACAACCTAATAATTTCATATTTCACTGAAACTATTTTTGAAATAATGCGGTAAACCTGAAGTAACATAACATATATATGCATTTAAAAGCAAACTACTATCTTTTGATTAGCATTAAATGGACACCTTTGTGGTAATGATACAGACGTTTTGGAAATGAGGTTGATGGTTTTATGAGGTCAGGTCATGTCATGTGATTAGCTAAAGGTGAGTATGGGCGAAGTGTGCCCAAAAGAAGCTAGAAAACAGGTCATGGAAGCCTAAGGGTTACACAAACACTGCGGCTTAGCTGAATACACCTTCAAATTGCTCGCCAAATACAGGTTTACAGTGAGCAGTATGGGAAATTTCAAGATGCCAATTCATCTAGCTGCAGGTTAGTGGACTTCAGAAAGAAACTGGATTGTGTAGGTAATACCAATGCAACATGAAGAGAGCACACAAATTCACACAAGTGTGTGTGTGAGTGTCCACTGAGCCATTATACCTTTATCAGTCTATGTTTAAGAGTATACTCTACATAGATCTTCAGTGCATTGGAGGTCATTCAAACATATTCCCACCTATGACCAAACAACCCACTGGAATATTGGAATGCTTATGGTAAGCTAAGAGATAAGATACAAATAACACGTGTGAGGAAACAGCTCATTCATTGTTGATCCATTGTGTTGTCTTTACAGTGGCATACTTTTCTATTTTAAAACCTTTGTAAATGAGAACCCATGACAAAAGGTTAAATTATTGTGCACTATAACATAGATTTGGCTTACTATATATAAATGGCACTTGATTATGGAGTTATTTATAAATACGTCGAAAAGCTATGTGCAGAGAAAGTGAATGAATCTGCAGCTGGGATCAGGAAACCAGAACGAGATGTGAGAAGGACCTCCTGAGTGCCTCAGCTGGCAAAGGCTGTCTTTTGAGATGCCATCGCACCCCATGTCTCCCATCTCGTCTTGAGTGTTAGCTGCTCTGTGGCCAGTTGATGTTGATTGAAATAATAGGCATCACTTAGAAAGGTCAGGAACCCGCAGATGCTCTCTATCATTGCTGTCTTTCTTTCCCAAAGCTAAATGATCCTCGGTGTAAGCAAGAAACTGAAGTTAATCTGAGATATACAGCAAGGACAGTCAAATCTGGCGTGAATATATATAAACAGAAAGCTTTATATTGATTATTGTATTGTCTGCCTGCAGGGAGGTATCTAAAATATTTTCTTGTCTTAAATTTTAGTATAAAGCTATATTAAGCTTTATTTAGTTATACCTTCTGGTACACATTATTAGCAGAACAGTGTTTTAAATGTCATGTGACAAACTTACTGGTCAAGGTGAGATTTATTCTGGGTGAGTACTGCTCAAGGTGTGATATACTCAGAGTGAGTACTAATAGTGGGATTTGCTGTGGGTGATAACTGCTCAAGGTGTGATGTACTCAGAGTGAGTTCTAATAGTGGGATTTGCTGTGGGTGATAACTGCTCATTGCGTGATATACTCAGAGTGAGTTCTAATAGTGGGATTTGCTGTGGGTGAGAACTGCTCAAGGTGTGATATACTCAGAGTGAGTACTAATAGTGGGATTTGCTGTGGGTGAGAACTGCTCAAGGTGTGATATACTCAGATTGAGTACTAATAGTGGGATTTGCTCTGGGTGAGTACTGCTTAATGAAGCCAGCTTTGCTGGTTTGTGTTACATATTTGAGTGCTGTCTGTAGTATATGTAAAACCAGTGCAAAACTGACTAAACACGTTGTGGTTAATATACGTCAGCACTGTGCTGCACATATGAACCCTTCTCAATGGGTTAAGTAATGCCATCATGGTGACTAATGAATCAATTCAATTATAAATATTTATAGCATATCTGATCTCCATAGTTAGCATGTATGCTAATGTGTACATAGATATGGAATGAGGTTGTATCCCTCTTCCGTCTAATTTACATTTCAAAGTACTGCCCATATGGTGTTTTGAAATGATGCAAGCCTCATTAAACACCTGATGAAATATTAGTGTTTCTCAGAAGCCACTGATCACGAGTCTTTAATATTCTCACCTGCAACTTGAATTTAAAGTGAGAATTAAATTGGTCAGCTACAAAGTGAATTTATTAAATATACAAATTTAAATTAAAATAATGTGATTAAATATGGCTACATTTAAAAATTGCCAGACATTTAATAATGGTAAGTAATGGAAAGTTATGTGAATGAAAATAAGGAATATGCTCATTCAGGACCCAGTTTATGATGGCAAAACTTATATGGAATGTGTCAATGTGTGTGTGTGAGAGAAAGGGAGTTATATGTACATATGTGCAGGAATGTGCTTGTAATTGCAGGCCTGCATGTTTGTGAGTGTGTGCGTGATGATGATGTACAGTTACTGTCTTAGGCTGCCAAATTGGTGTCAAGGTGTGTTAGCATTGCCATTATGTTAGCCAAAACCTCTTTTAAAATCATCCCAGTGTTTGCAGTAACTGTCCAATATACCCCTGCATTTGTTAACTAGAGTACTAGCAATGCATGTCTCATTATTCAGTGCCTCACTGAGTTATTTAAGAGATTAATTAATGAAATGAGCTATTGGTGAAATTTTAAAAATACATGGAATGGCTGGGGTGCCCCTGAAGAGAGGTTTGGGAACCAAAGTGGTGTTCTTAGAGCCATCCAACAAAATTATAGTAACTTTTTGCTAAAGAGAAGGGATTACTGTTACTTTTTTATTGTGTTCTGTTGTGTTCTTGTATTCTATTCATTTGCACATACATATATTAAAATGTTAAATTCTAATGTTACATTTCTGAGCAAATATATACTTAATGCACAGATAAATATCTTTAAACATTTTCTTTGACTGTTTGAGACTGAATGTGTACATGTGGGAGTTTGTAATGATGGTGTGTGTATGTAGTTAGAAGCATGTGGGAATGTGTTTGTAATGATGGTTGATTGCTTATTTGGACGTGTCTGTATAGATGGACTGTGTTCGCCTGTGTCTGTGTTTGAACAGGTGGAGTGTGTTCGACTGTCTGTGCAGGTGGAGTGTGTTCGACTGTCTGTGCAGGTGGAGTGTGTTTGACTGTCTGTGCAGGTGGACTGTGTTTGACTGTCTGTGCAGGTGGACTGTGTTTGACTATCTGTGCAGCTGGAGTGTGTTGGACTGTCTGTGCAGGTGGAGTGTGTTCGCCTGTCTGTGCAGGTGGAGTGTGTTCGACTGTCTGTGCAGGTGGAGTGTGTTCGCCCGTGTCTGTTTTTGTACAGGTGGTGTGTGTGTTCGCCTGTTTATGTGTCTGTGTAGATGGAGTGTGTTCGCCCGTGTCTGTGTTTGTACAGATGGAGTGTGTTTGCCTGTGTATGTGTTTGTGCAGGTGGAGTGTGTTCGTTTGTTTATGTGTCTGTGTAGGTGGTGTGTGTTCGCCTGTGCATGTGTTTGTGCAGGCAGAGTGTTTTTGCCTGTGTATGTGTTTGTGCAAGTGGAGTGTGTTCACCCGTGTCTGTTGGTGGAGTGTGTTTGCCTGAGTCTGTGCGTGAAACTGAATGTGACAGACCTTAGTAAAAGTCATGTGAATAATAGGCTGGTTCATGTCAAGTAACTGTCACAGTGGAAATCAATGTTGTTTTCTGCTGTAATTCGATACATTGTGAGCTTTATCAGCGACCCCATTGTTTCAGTCATGGTGTGTAGAGCTGGGAGGCAGCCCCCCTCCCACTGTGTCACAGAGTGTCATGGGGAAGTTTGGTTTGTGTTGCATGGCATATAAAAATGCCGAATGTGGTTTGAGATTGCAGCCTGAGGGTAAAACTGTGCAACGATGGGAACAGGGGAGCAGACCCAAGGATTGTTTTGGAGGCATTTTCTTTTTCAGGGCATAAGGGAGACAGTGGACAAAGAGATTGCCTGTCAACAAAACATCTAACCATCCCTTCATCTGTTTCCCTATAACTGCTTATTCAGTGCAGGGTCATGGTGTATCCCATGATGCAAAGGGTCAAACACAGGGGACATCCTACAGTGCATGCCAGTACAGCCAACAAAGCACTTTGGAACACTTAACAGTGAGACAAACTGAGCAATTAGCAGCACAATGAAAACACGTCATATGTCATGCAAAAACACAAAATCAAGGCTTGTGTGTGAGGTCATGAAACAAGCAAGATTAACATAAAAGAAACATGCATAGAAGCAACAGGTAAAATGAATCATCCTCAATATTATCATTTATATTAAACAGGATTTTGGTATTAAGATTCACATTTGTCATTCAACTGACAGCATCAGGTTACTGTGGACGATGTTCATCAGGTCTTTTTTAAGTAAAAGACTATTCCCTCTACAGGGCTTCATGAAAGGAGCTTGGGGAAGCATCTCCTGAAAGCTCGCACAAAAGACGAGCAAGCCCCAGTCCCAGCTCACGGATGCATTATTGATAAACTGACTGATAGGAGCTCTTAAGAGACAGGAAGTCTGAAAAGAACGTCTTTGAAGCATACTAAATAAAAAACAAGCCCAGAGTAATACAAATTGGATACATTTATCCTCTTCTTCAAATGTCAGAGTCAGTTCCGATAGTGTGATGATGAAAGATGGGTAGCATCAAAGTTCTTGTTTTGTGTAAATGGTCGCAAGCTTGTTGGTGAGTAATTCTTAGAACTGCAGAAAATCTGTGCTTCTACATTTGAAGTCTACAGAAGATCCATCATTAAACATTACATTATATTACAGTATATTATAAACATTACATTTTCAGTGGGGGTGGCAGGCTCCAACTGACATTTCAACAAGATCAGAAGCTCTCTAGAGATGTTCTACTATTTGTGGGCAGCTGGGTTCTTCTACAACTCAGGTGGTTCTAAGTGCATGAGAAACACCTATCAGGAAGGTCGGCTCAACATGGACTCAAAGGAGGTAATGGAAGAGAAGCGAACATTGGCAAAACTTAAGCACATCATTACCAAACCCATCATAACCTTTCCACAATATCCTGGAACTCCTTAAGCCATTAGCTCATTCCCCTCCTGTGCTCTAGGAGGCACTACTGGGTTCCTTTTCTGCTTGCTACCATTAGATTGTACATCAACTAATCCTCCATCACCTCCTCTTCACACTGTGGCTACCATGTCCCCAGTCAGGAGTAGATACTGAATGAGCATAGAGGCACATTGGTGGAAATTTCAGGTCCAAAAAGTAAAAATCCAGACCAAGATTTTCTTTCAATCAAGAAGTTAAGTACTCTGTGACTGTGACTCTTTATGCTGAATTGGTTGGCTGAAACAAAATGTTGGTCTGGATTTTTACCTTCTGGACCTGAAATTTCCACCTCTGGCAGCACTTATATGAAACATTGAACATGAAAAAGTAAATCAAGAAGCTGTAACTGAACACATACGATTCACAGACAGGGTCAAGAGGTTCACCTATTCGTTTGACTAAGCATTAGAATAGCTAACATGCCTGATCTAAGCGATTTTGAATGTGGTGAGATTGTTAATGCCATATTTGGTGGATCCAGCATCTCAAAAACAGCTGCTCTCCTGGGATGTTACCGCTGTTTGCATCTTAATTTCCCCTGTGAATTAATAAAATGCATATTAATAGATACAACTTCCTGCAGTTTTCAGTCACTATTCAGAATGAAAATCTGTTTACACATAAACACCTTGTAGGCGAATAGTCCACCCACCCATCTTCTAATCACTTATGGTCAGGGTCATTTGGAGCCTATCCCAGGCCTAGGGTGATTACCTAATCTATGTCAGGAGAGACACTATGGTCTACTTTAGGTTTTACGAACTACTTTAAAACTGAAAGACTCCTGTGTTTGGCTAAATTGTTTGATTCATCTTGTACTTTTACTGCTTTGTTTCCTTGATTGAAAGACTCATCCAGCCATTTCACATTAACATTATTAGAGAGATATGCATGATTATAGGAGACTGACCAATCAGCATACAGCAAGATCTCATTGCTTAAGTTAAATCCAGGTCCTTTTAATTGAAATGGTTAAAACAGTAGTTTACAAACCCCATCTTAGCTCATAGTGTCCCTCCTGACATACTGTAGATTAGGTAGTCACCCTACCCAGGCAGCTGATCACACCCTGGATGGGTGGCCAGTCTTTCGCAAGATACAAACACACACAGATACACATACAGACTCCGTGAGCAATTTACAGATAGCAATTATCGTAACTGCATGTCTTGTTTGGTTGCTAAGGAAACAAGAGTACTCAGAGGAACACCACTTGACACAGGGAGAACATGCAAACTCCACAGACACAGAGTGGAGGTGGGACTTGAACCACTGGAGATTTGAAGAAACTGCTGCTTTCCACTGAAGCATCATGCTGCCCTTTAGAAAATAATATTTAATAAAAAAAATTTAACAGCATGCGGTGCAGTGCTCAGAGTTCAGTCTTAAAGCTTCTCTCATGAGTTTGAATCAACCCATTTTGTCTCCAATGTGCTTCTATAGCCTGTAATTCTCATTGTTTCCTGACTGACCTACAATCGTCTCCAGCCTGCCCGGTGTCCTCTTTACAGCTCTATCTTTTTTCATATCACCACTCCTCAGAGCGACCACTCAGAAAAGGGCCAGGGGGGCACACTCATTCATGTCCATAGACACACTTCATTCTGATTACCGCAGACACTCTGGAAGTGAGAGCATGAAAAGACAGGTGCTGACTCGCTGAGATGTGTTTATCTTTAAGGTGTTACTGTAACACATTTTCTTGTTGGTTTGTGTTATTGAACAGGCATTGGGTGTTTGAATTGTTTCCTTTACCATCATATTGAATGTAATTGAGGTGTGGGAGGAACTTGGAATCCCACCTTCACACAGCATTACGCTCTCCCTGCCTGGTCCCCAATGAAGGTCAATCGTGACACACCAGATGTCCAATTATTTGACTTTCCTTGGTTCTGCTGTTAGTAACAGGCACATTTCCTGTTAATAATTTGCTGTGGGATTAATTAAACTAAAGTGTTTTTTATGAATGTCCCATTGAAGAGATTTTTTAATGATTAAGTCGAGCTTTTACAAGTCACAAAATGTTGCTGTTGACTGTAATTAAGCATAAACCTTACATGAACTGGTAAATATTAGTTACAAAATTAACTATAAATATCATCTCTGTCCGTAAGTAAAAGTCTCACCCAAACTATGTGTGCGAGCACTAAATGTGAGACTTGCACATCTGATGATGCTGATTCCATGTCTTGTAATCACTCACAGGGTCTTTTGGCCACCATCTACTTCTGTGAAGTACTTAGATGTGAACTTGGTTATAGACATATTGTGTTCTGCCACAAATACAGAACAGCCCAAGCATGCCTGAGCTGCAGTTATTTAAGCCTCTTTAGCAAAGGGTACTGTGATCTAGATCTTTACAGTTATCCTTCCCAGTTAGGCATGGACATCCAGCATGATTATTGTCACGTCCCTATGTTGAGTGAGCGAGAATGGGACGCAGAAACAAGGTCAGGCACACCAAAGTCCAAAGAACAGGGGATTTATTTGGCCAAAGAAGCAGACACAAGGTAAAAACTTCAATGACGGAACTCGGGATACAGACTCTGACATAAACTTAAATACACAGAACAAGTCAAAATAACAGGAGACAGCTGATAACAATCAGGAATTCACATGAGGTTAATGAGGGGGTGTGGCACACGAGAGCATTGAAACAGCAGGTCATGACAATTATGGCATGAGGCTCAGCTCTGTAATTAATATGTGGTTCTACTCTTCTAAGTGAATGATTAATAGGCATGTAATATGATTTACTATAAAGTAAATGCCCTTTAAGGGCTGCACAGTGGCCCACTGATGAGCATTGTTGTCTCACACCCTTGGGACTGGGGTTCGAGACTCCACCCTGGCTCCACGTGCCGCTGTGGGCTATCCTCCAGTTACTCCATCCCCCCCCCCTTAGGTGTACATGGTGTGTATCCTGTGATGGTTTGGCCACCATTCCTGGGTGGTTCCCTGCCTTTAGCTTCTGCGATAGGCTCCAGACCCCATGACCTTAAATAGAACAAGCCGGCACAGAAAATGAATAGATAAATACCCTCTAACACTCTGGATATGCTTTTGAACTCAGTATGGTCTCCAGATCAGTTTCCCTGATGTTTCATTTAATTTACTGTTTAATTGGTTGCTTTCTACTGACGAACCTCCTTCAAGGACAGCACATGTTTCCGCATCACGTAGTGAGCTGCCATTGGTCAGGTCATTGCATTATGGGAAAGAGGTAAAGGTGTAATCTACTCAAGGTACTGTTTATCCGGGATTGTATGATATGCAAAATAAAATGGCTTTAGAACAGATATCACTGCTGTAGTCATCTTGTAAATGTATATAAAGTCATCTTGTAAATGTATCTGAAATTTCAAACAGTTTCCAAAGCTTACTTATGAATTAGTATTGCAATTTATTCATTTTAATAATATTCAGATGTACTTAATCTGCAATATACATAAAGATGGTAATAAGAATCCATTTATTTAACTCAAAGACATTAATATAAAACATACAGAAATAAGTTCTACAAACAGCTGGTTTATGAATATATTATTCACTTCACATTAACTTCAGCTGGATTTCACAAAAGTAATACTGACAGTTGTTATCACATGAGGTCTCAAGTAGCATGTGTGAATAAGAATATAATCAGTCATATGAATTTAAACCTTTAAATTAGTAAATTTTGATAAAACTGAACTGACAAATAATTGTAGGTCATTGTTGACATTTTTTATTTGGGATGGTATACAGATTGACTTCACATGAGAACGAGGGATCAGGATGGTATTGACGTGATATTGTCTGAGGGATTATTTGTGGTTTGCGGACCTCTCTGGGGGGAATATATCAGTGAGGTAGTGGGGAGTTGTTTCCATTCTAATCTCCAGATTTCAGAACAATACACAGTTCTGACACAGGCACACCATGTCCTAATTTCAGCACCATGGACAACACAAGCCCCTTCTCACACGCCCCCGTCTCGGCCTTACCGACGGCCCCTACTCACACGCCCCTGTCTCGGCCTTACCGACGGCCCCTACTCACACGCCCCTGTCTCGGCCTTAACGACGGCCCCTTCTCACACGCCCGTCTCGGCCTTACCGACGGCCCCTTCTCACACGCCCCTCTCTCGGCCTTACCGACGGCCCCTTCTCACACGCCCCCGTCTCGGCCTTACCGACGGCCCCTTCTCACACACCCCCGTCTCGGCCTTACCGACGGCCCCTTCTCACACGCCCGTCCAGCCTTACCGACGGCCCCTTCTCACACGCCCGTCTCGGCCTTACCGACAGCCCCTTCTCACACGCCCCTATCTCGGCCTTACTGATAGCCCCTTCTCACACGCCTTACCGACGGCCCCTTCTCACACGCTCCCCAGCAGGGTGGTAGGTCTCCAATTTAGCACAATGCAGAGCTTCCTTCTGATCCTTTGGGGTTACTGCTCCATCGGCCATCATTTAGTAGCTAATTTATTACCTGCAGCACTCAGCATTTTCTTCATGAAGCTAAATGGGACAACAGAATTTCCCAGTTATAAATAAAATCTGGGATTTAGCATTGCAATAAAATGGTTGTATGATGAGGGCAGCATGGTGGCACAGTGGTTAGTGCTGCTGCCTTACAACTAGAAGGTCCTGCGTTCAGTCCCGGGTCTGTGGAGTTTGCACACTCTCCCTGTGTTTGCGTGAGTTTCTGCTGGGGGCTCCAGTTTCCTCCCACGATCTAAAAGCGTGCAGGATAGGTTCATTGGTGAATCTAAATTGGCCCTGTAGTTGTGTGTGTTTGTGCATGTGAGTGTATGCGCCCTGCAGTGTGTTGGCGACTGCCCAGGGTCGTTTCTTGCCTATGCCCATTGTTCCCAAGGTAGGCTCCAGTCCCCCCCACGACCCTAGTTGTGATTATGTGGTTACATGGATGGATGGATGTTTGTATGATGATGAAAAAGGTTGCTAAGGGGAGGTAGTGAATGGTGACATTTTACTGTTACTTCCAGCTTTTGCTGGAAGCTGAGTTTATGCAATATATCCAACAGGATCTAAGCTTAGTTGTTTATCAGCACTAATGAGATGAAACCTAATATGAGGCCAGCAGGGAGGTGTGTTGGGGAACAGCGATTAGCCTCAACACCACACCAGCAAAAGCCCCGTCTTTATATAAAATTCCCCAAAGTTCTGTGAAAAGCTTGTCTAAATATAAAATAGCTCATTTGAAGGAACAAAAAATTAATTGCAGTATATTTCAAAGACTGGGTTAGAAAGGACAGAAGATCCATTTCCATAGGATGCTATACCAGGAACTTCGGTTTCTGTGCTACAAAAACAGCATGATCTCTAACTATGCTCACAAGCTGTTTTTCACTGTAATTACTAATTTAAGGAAGTATTCTGATAATTCCACTTATACCAAGCAGTTCTAGGCCACGGATTTTAGTATTTCAGTTAAAGGATGTCAGAGGCAGTTTTGTAATTTTTTGTGGGTCAGAGGTGGATAGTTCAGGTTCAGAAAGTAAAAATCCTGATGAGAAAAAAACCAAGCCAGTTGAGTATAAAATATAGCACATCCCAAGTACTCAACTGGGCTGACCTGAACGTTCCCGAGAACTGGGCTGACCTGAACGTTCCTGAGTACTCAACTGGGCTAACCTGAACTTTCCACCTCTATTGTGGGTTTACTGCAGTGTTACTGTATCAGGCGCAGCTCATCTCATGCACCTGATACAGTAACACTGCAATACCTTAAATTGGACAAAAGTTCCCAAATATTTGCTTATTGACTTTCTGTCTGTCAATTTTTATTCAGTCTAACGTGTCATTTACATGTAGAGATTTTTATCATCGGTGTGATATTACTGGCCAGGCACAGCTAACACCCACAAACCTGCTTAAGTGCTAATGAAGGACAAACAGACAGGAAACCTACCACGGCAGCATCCTGCCTCTTTCACTCCTCTCTCGTTTGGCCAAACATGGTCAGGGTGGTGGTGAGGGGGGGGGGATGCTGGAGCTTCTCCGTTCAACCACATGGTACAAGATGCCAGTCCATCACTGGGCAAAAGCACACAATCCCACACTGTGGACAATTTAGAGGTACCAATTAACTTAGCGGCATATTTTTGGACTGCAGGGTAAAACCAGGGTATTCAGAGCAAACCCACACAACACGTGGAGAACATGCAAACTCCACACGCAACGCGGAAGTGGGGTTTGAACCCTCATTCCTGGGGCTACCCACTGGGCCACAGTACCAGACTGCCTAACAATTAAAAATCCATTATCACTGCATGAAGGGGCTGGTTCCCCGACCTGGCCTCCTAGAATATCTGTGTCCTTCCTCTCCTCCAGACTATATTTTTAAAAACTGGGTAAGACAGGAGCTCAGTGGGTAGCTATATATAGACACGGATCTATTCTCTTGGCATTTCGACAGACGGGGTGTCTGGGTTCTCTGTCAGCTCTAGGACTGAGGATCCCATGAGGCATCTTTGAAGGTGTTTATATATTAGCTTGTACCCACGTAGCGCTAATGTCATGTAATAGCCTCGGTGACCATAAATGTGGCGGCATAATAAAAAGATGATAAAAACTTTTACAGGCACCTTTATGGGGTCTTTGTTAGACTGCAATTTGTCTGGCCTCAGACCTGTTTGCCAACGAAGGCCCTGCCAGGAGCTGAACTGTAGCTCTAAGGATTATCAAGGCACACAAACCCTTCCGCCATGCTAAGGTCATAATCCTCATAGGTGCAAGAAATATCCGTCTTTGGTTATTTGCTCTAGCTGGAGATCAACTTCTTATTAAATGCTGATGGTAGAAATATTGAGGTAATGCCTGGCTCAGCTTGGATGACAAACATTTTCTCTTCGAAGGCTAAAACAAAATGGAGAACTGGAACAGAAAACAACCACATTTCTGTTAAAACTCATAAAGGAAATGATCCCAGATCCCACACTGTATTTATTCACCCATTCCCTGATTTTGTCATGCCCTGCTCATGCCGATCCTCCCGTGTGCCATGCCCCCTCGCTACCTCGTGTGGAATCCCCGTGTTACCAGCTGTTTCTCGTTGTTGTTAATGAGTCTCGTATATATAAGTCTGCATTCAAGTATGTTTCCCCAGTCCGGTCATTAACATCATTGTGGTTGTGTTGCCTGTTCATTGCTCCTATTTGTCTTCCCTTTGATTAAACCCCATATTCTCCCTACCCCTGGAGTCCTGCCTTTACTTCCTCGGTCTGTGCCCAGATATACCGTGACAGATTTATTAATGTTCACTATCTTTCACTTATTCAGTTCCATTCACCTGTAACCCTGACCTAGATAAATGGTTTGAAATTCAATTAGATTTTATTTATATGGCATTTTAACAAGGAACACTGTCGCAAAGCAGAGTTACTGAGTCCCAGGCCAGAGGTCCCTAAAGCAGTGTTTCCCTATCCAGTCCATGTTTTTACTGCCTCCCAGCTCCCTGCCAGACGGTGTACATTTTTTATTTAAGCTCTGAGCTGAGAGGGAGCAAAAACATGGACTGTCTGTAAGTCCCCAAGGCTAGATTGGGAAACACTGCCCTAGACAGTAATTCTGAGATGGTGGGGGTGAGGAAAAGATCCCTTCAGAGGAAGAAACCCCGGGAGGAACCAGGCTGAAAGAGGAAGCCTATTCTCTGCTGGTTGACACAGGGCTGTAGGAGTTCACATTATTTAGTGAGGCAAATTAAGGCACGTGTGAACATGCGGAATATGTTTCCAGCTTTTCCAATTACAAACAATGTATTTGGTTATTCAAACCTGTGGCCCAGTTCTTGCTTTACCTCCACATGACCTTCAGTCGTCTTCTTGCAGGACTTCACTGCTTCCAAAATTCATATTATTTAGATTTATTTTAAATAAACTTGCTTTGGTCTGGAATTAGTATCCATAATTCATAATAGGAATACTGCCTCTGATTTATTGCTATCGTTATATATGACAGGCTGGGAAGCAGAACCATAACAAAGCAAAGCAGCAATTCCATGAAATAAGTTTCATAGCTGCTCCTGCCCACTGGTGGCATGTCAGTTTCGATAAGATCAGGGCTTGATATTGCCGTTTGGCTGGGGACTAACGCACTTCATCTTCACCTGGACTAAAAGGGCAAATAAAGGAAGTTCTTTGTTAGCTGTACTAGCAGGGCTCTTTATGTAAATTTATGCTATTATTTGCCTTACCAAATGTGGGAGAATGTGTACCTTAATCATAATTTAACCATTTTGATTAGAAATCATACTAACTGAGCTTTTTCTGCTACTATACAGAAGCAAAATAAGAATGAACAATGATGGTTTATGAAATAAAGTAATCAGACTAAAATTAGGAACTAAGAATTTGTTTGGAACCTCTGCCTGGCCTGGGTGCTCTCCCTCCAGCATATGTCCTGCTTGACTGGAAGTTTCAGCAATCCCTGTCGCCATAGTAACACTAACCCAAAATGAAGAGCCTACAATGACGAAGCTGACCCTTTCCATGCCAGGTACAAAGCTTCAGAGATGGGCTAAGGCAGTAGAAATCATTTTGCAGCCTACGCTGTTATAAAGAGCTTCATTCTCTGTGTTCATTATGGGATGTTTCTGCAGGTACTCTTTAATGCCTCTACATATCATGCTACTCTTGAAATAAGGTGAGAGCACCAGTGAAGGGCCATTCATCATCAAATGTCCTGATTTATAAGAAATGATCTTTTAAACTGTTACCTAGAGCCACTGGAGAATATAAATGCAGAATTTGAAAAGATGTTGGGTTTTGATATATGCACCTCATAAATCATTGACAGATTTAATCCATGTAACAGTAACTCTTTGTATATGTCATTTATTGCAAGTATTTTTTATTTGAGGTGCTGTTTGTTGGAGAAACAGGCACATGTTTTATTGACAAATGACTGGCAGAGGGGTAGCAAGCTGTCCATATATGGGCATAAGGAGTTCATTTACTAAATGAAAGCCCAGACTGGATGATGGAATCCTTTTAAACAGTGGCTGGGACTTTGTAGAGTTGTAGCTGGAGTAGAGAAACTAGAGAACAACAGAACTTACATGATGTATAGAGATGGGTTCCTGGAATGAAGGTAGAATCAAATGGCAGCTTGTAGGGTTGGTGATGTCATTGCTGTGTGAACAGGACCTTGTGACAAGCAATAGCTGAGCCTAGCCAAGCATTTTCTGCCGGAAGTACTCATTTCTAATCCACGTTGAGTGGATATGAGGGTGCCGACTCATGTAGGGTTGTAGTGGAGGCCTGATCACACAGTATCTATGCAGTGACGTAGATCCATCTTCTATACCTGCTTTTCCTCCCAAGGGTTATGTTGATCATGGAGACTATGCTAAGCAGCTCAGGCCACAAGGCAGGGGAACACACTGGTTTGGTTAGCAGTGTAACACTGAGTAATTTAGAGAGCCGCTCCAGTAAAGAAGGTGAAATCAAGTTCTGGCTTGTAGCATGAGTCCTTAGCCCATTAGCCTGATGACGCGTCTTTGGACTGCAGGAGGAAGCGACACTACCTAAAGCAGGAAACCTAGGCAGCTTGGGCTGAACATACAAAGTACAGACTGAGTCCGAGCTGGGAATCAAATCCATATCCATGGAAGACTCAGGCCACCAGTACCATGCAAATCACACTAAGGGCTGTTCATTCAGCAGTGCCAACGCCATTTTCTGTTGGATCTCTTGGATAAAATGCTGAGAATCATATGTGAGGATAGCAGTGCTAAATGCCCAACTAAAGCAAAGGTGAATGCCGTTCAGCAGCTTCAATTAGTTTGTGTTTGTATCCTGTTTTGAAAAAGGACTCAAAACAGAAATCCTCCTGGCCTTAAGGACTTGGCATGACATGTTTTTATTTTCCACGACGGCTGTCATGGACACATGAAGGCCTTTCTGGTGGTTACCCATGGAGATTTTGCAACAGGGCTCTGTTAAGTATTGAGATCGAATGAGTCTGCAGCCAGACTGACTCCTGGGATCTTCCTCGCTGCCATTGAATCAATGATATGCTAAGCTGGAGAGAAAAGAGGCCGACTGGAATGCTGATGTGTCTCAAATGAGCATAGAACTCTGGCTGAACTAAGCAACTAGCCAGGACTCACCAGAGGAACCATAGCAATACAACAGCAATTGGGTATTCTTCCCCTAATGCTACAAAAATACATAGTTCAAATGAATACTGCTTAATATATATGTGGGCACCCTGTTGTCCTATTCAGCATTGGATAAGATCACAGAAAATGGATAGATGGGATTCGCAAGCTGATTTTACAGCTTAAATACAAATTAAATTCAGACTCCTTTAGCATGGCCCATCAACTCATAATTCCCCAATGAAGGAGATTTATATGGGAGGTGTTACTAACAGAGCCGGTTTTCACAGTCTGAGGAATTAAAGGGAAGTTGGCCTTTTGTGAAGAAAATAATCGCTTCTGCCAGACAAGCCCATTTAAAACAGACTTCGTTGTCAGTCATTTAAAGCTAACTCAGTATAGACAACCTGTGATGTGTACCATCTAAACTGTGATAATTGTTCCTTATTGCTGGTGCTGTAGTTCCTGTGAGACACTGCCAGTGTAGTAGCCAGTATAGTACACGTCAGCCACTAGAGATGTAGCTTGTGTAAGAAGTTTAGATTTTGGTTCACACTTTAAAATATCCATGAGCAGTACAAAATTACAGTGTAATTGCGGCCATTAAATATTTATTTCTACAAAATGCTTCCAAAAAGCCTCCATCCCAGATGGGATTTAAAATTTAATAACCACAATTTTATTTATTTATTAAAACAATACTACAACATCACTACAACGTCAAGATAACATTTATTGACCCGAGTTTCTGTACTTTCAGTACTTTTTGAAAAAGGAAAGACAAATGATTTTAGCTTCAATCTTTCCTAGTGCCTGCTGATGATTGTGGTTGTTTATGACTGTTGTGCTGCTTTTCTGACAGTCTGTGGGAACTGACAGCATAAGTATAATTAGTAATTTGAGCCTTCAAGTTAATCTGCTAAGTAAGAAAAATAAAAATGATAGCAGCCATTAAACAATGTAACATCCAATTTGTCTCAGTCCATGAGGAACAGCAACTTTAAGACATCAAACCATTAGACAATACACACATGCACTGTGTTCTCTGTTCTCTGAGTTTTTGTCATAAGATGCCAGTTCACATAACTATATTTTTTGTTTATTTTTTTTCTTCTTTAAGGCCCATTACATCCCTTGTTTCCTGTGGATCACATATTAGCTCTCCTCTTTTAAAATGTCTTATTCAGTTATGATGAGCCTTATTTTTCAATCAATTATTCTTCTGTTTTATGAATACAACAGCACATAACTAAGTTAAATTTCATCTATGGTTCGATCTATGCTTATTAAAACTAAATTTTCAGCAGCCTGTATTCAGTGAAGCCAGGACATACAATTTCATACTATGCCCTAAAGCAGAAATGAGGCTGTGCTTCCCTGACACGCTTGCTCTCATTTGCCTGATAAGCAAGACGCCATATACATGCTAATGGACATTATCCCCATTAGAGAGGAAAATGATTGCTGGAATCCGGATAATGGACACTTCATACAACAAATCATTTCTTTGTAAATCCTAGTGTATCCTGCACTTATTCACTGTTCCACTGCACCAGTCAGTAGATGTTTTAGAGTTTCACTCATGTTTCTGGCAAATAAAACAACTTTAATTGCTTTGACTTATTAATGCTTTGACTTCAGTTCTATATAGAGTTATCAACTTCAATATGATATTTCAGTGGTTAGTTAATTCAGCAATACATCTAGGTAAAGCAGATCAGATCCTTCTTAATGTATTCCAATTACTGTCATTCATCATACTTTGTTCCAGTTTGATGCAAATATAAGGCCAGTGTTGCCTGTTTCAGAAACAAACTCTGCACCTGCAATGCGTCGCCTCCCATACAGACCCACTCAAGTGTCACCAAACAGCTACATGCTGCCATCATAATGCACATAATATGCTGTATGGAGTAAATGAATTCAATAAAAATGTTCATCTGATTTGAGAGCAAACACATCTGTCTCCATAGAGATGCCATGGCACCAGTCATCCTAACAGGTCTGACTGCTCATTCATCAGTCAGTGTTAGGGATTTAGGATCGAAGACACCTTGATCCAGATGTTTGGTCAGAGATGCGGCTGAGCTGCCATCAGGTTACAATTACTGTAAAACCATCCAAATGAGAAACCGAGAATTATAGTAGAATCCGCATCTAATGATCTTGTTTGTCTGGGTGAAATTTATTACTATAAGCAGATAATCATTATAATCGATTTTCCCCTTTTTCTTTATGTAGTATATGACATTTCTATATTTATTACATGAATATAATGTAATAGAATGGACAGCGTAGCTATTTACAGAATTTTATTGACTGTTTCAAAATACAGTACAGCTGTTTCAATTGCTTTTCAAATGACAGTACTGTACAAATTAAATTAATATGGGGAATAATTCAAATACGCTATAATACTGTAGCGCCGGCAGCATCTGCATGTCCCGCATGCCTCACGAACATGTGTATATAGCCCCATGTATGTCTTGTATATAGCCCCATGTATGTCTTGTATATAGTCCCTGTTTGTATTTGTTAGTGTAGATACTTCTTGTGCTGTGTATCCGGTGTGATTGTACTCGGTTCTTGCCTGATCCTCACGTGTCGTGTGTGTACTTTACCATCCTTAGTGTAACTTTCCCCTGTTTCCCTGTCATTCATGCCTTTCATGCTACTGTTGCTTGTTGTGGGGTCTTTTTAAGGAGTAACATAAAGAACAACTTCGTGTCAGTCCGCCTCTCGTCGGTCCTCGGTCTGCTTGGCACTTCAATACAGTAAAATATTGCACTTCTTTGTCTTTAGTTGTCTCCTTCATATTCAAGAATTTTTGCCCCATTTCTCGAAATCTCGCACTATATGCAACTTAACCATGTAAAATCCTTAGACAGAAAACACATAAGTCCTGATCAAATATTTTCCTCTTCTTCGACGAGCCTGACATGGCTTCATCACTTGGTCACCCTCGTGTCTTCTCAGCTGCAGCAGAAGCTACATCGTTTCATACTTCTTCTGTGCCAGGGTTAAATTTCCTTTATGACATAGAGTTTGGTAGCATGCTCTGTGGTACTGGAATTTTTTCTCAGCAGAAAAGGTCACATTTTGTAATAGTTGCCAGTCTTGTCTGTATTTGGATTTACCATTCTTCAGAAAAAGTTTTCATCTTCAGAAACGATTTTTCACTTGTCACTGAGAAAGAGCCATCAAACTGGTTAACAGACAGGAAGCAGCGAGTAGTTATTAGAGGCACAATGTCACAGTGGGCCTGTTTTCTTAGTGGGGTACTGCAGGGTTCAATTTTAGGACCACTATTGTTCCTGATTTAATGATATTGACACCACAATGATATTGTGGGATTAATAAAGTCTAATCTAATCTAATCTAATCTAACCAATGCATACAGTAAACTGGTTAAATTTGCAGACGACACCAAGGTGGGCGGTGTAGCAGATTCTTATCTAGCAGCACAGAGGTTACAACGGGATCTGGATTTAATTAGTGACTGTGCTGATACCTGGCAGATGAAATTTAACACAGATAAATGTAAGGTAATCCATGCAGGGAGCAGAAATATAAAGTACAGATATTTTATGGGTTCCACTGAAATAAAGGTAGCTGATTACGAGAATGATCTCGTTGTGTATGTTGATGCTTCCCTGTCCTACTCTCACCAATGTGGGGAAACAATAAAAAGGCCAATAGGATGTTGGGTTACATCTCTAGGTGTGTGGAGTTTAAGGCAAGGGAGGTGATGCAATGATTATATAATTCCTTGGTAAGACCCCACCTAGAATTTTGTGTGCAGGTTTGGTCACCATACCTTAAGAAGGACATTACTGCCTTAGAAAAGGTGCAACGAAGGGCTACAAGAATGATTCCTGGTCTTAGAGGAATGTCTTATGGGGAGAGGTTAGCTGAGCTGAATCTGTTCAGCCCCACACAAAGGAGAATAAGGGGGGACATCATCCAGGTATATAAGATCCTAACAGATCTGGATGCTGTTCAGCCAAATGGCTATTTCAATATTAGTTTAAATACTAGAATTCGTGGCCATAAGTGGAAATTAGCGGGAGAACATTTTAAAATGAATTTGAGGAAGCACTTCTTTACACAGCGTGTAGAGTATGGAATAGTCTTCCTGCTAGTGTAGTGCAAGCTAAAACCCTGGGTTCCTTTAAATCAGCACTAGATAAGATTGTAACAACTTTGAGCTATTAGTTAAGTTCTTCCAAAATGAGCTTGATGGGCCGAATGGCCTCCTCTCATTTGTAAATTACTTATGTTCTTATGTATCATCTGGCTTATCACAAATTTCACAGTGGTCTTCCATTATATTGCCTCCTATGCTCATGAATCTGTTTATTTGTACTGTCAACATCAACAGGCCTTCATTGAGAATGAGCATTTTCTAAAATCATATATATTAGCTACCTTTAAATGTGTCCATATGTTTATGCTGCAATAAACCCTTCAGTATTTCATACATTGTGCTCCATATTGATAAATGAAAAATGAATTACACTTCCAGTAAGATTTGCAATAAAATAATCCAGTATCCACATAGATGACACATATACGCACTAGTATACATGCAACTGGATCAGTCCAGGGGCGGCACATGTGGGTCAGAAAGGTGATTAGCCTACATTCCTTTTACACTACTAAGATATCTGTATATATTTAGACATCTTTCATTGCACACCACTTACAAATTTTAAAGTAATTGTAATGCAAGTAATACAGTCAATGTGGCATTTACTTAAATACCTGTATATCTCAATAGAGCATTGTAAATGTCATCAAATGTATGTAAATACCTTAATACCAATTTCCCATATGTCGTTTCAGGGCTTTTTATATGTGCACAGTTCCCAAGCTTAAATAACTATGAAATAGCAGTCTACAAACATTAGAAGTCCTAATTTATCATTTTACATCTGAACTTACATGTTATTACCAAAAACAAGACTTGGCAAATTTTGCAAAGTATCCTCCAAATATGAACAAATGCCCCCTGACTAAAGAGTTTGAAGCTGCACTTCAGGGTCTTTGGCAAATTTGGGGTTTTATTGGAGCATCATATGTTTGTGAGAGCTCTCTGTGAGGCTATGCCTTATGGTATACTACCGGTTAGGTCAGGTTTTATGTGTTTGTGAGAGTTCTCTGTGAGGCTATGCCTTATGGTATACTACCGGTTAGGTCAGGTTTTATGTGTTTGTGAGAGTTCTCTGTGAGGCTATGCCTTATGGTATACTACCGGTTAGGTCAGGTTTTATGTGTTTGTGAGAGTTCTCTGTGAGGCTATGCCTTATGGTATACTACCGGTTAGGTCAGGTTTTATGTGTTTGTGAGAGTTCTCTGTGAGGCTATGCCTTATGGTATACTACCGGTTAGGTCAGGTTTCATGTGTTTCCTGTAGCTGCTGGTCACTCAAACACTGATTCACCTTTGTTTAATATTTTTTCTGTTACCTCACTTGGTCACAGAGCTGCCATTTTAGTTTGACTAACACCTTTTTCTCCTGTTTTTCTTTGAGTTGTTAAGGACTTGAGTTTTGGGAACTTTTCTTTTGTAAGTTAGTTAGTTGATGGTCATTTTTGTTCCAGCTTAAGGACGTTTTGTTTCTTGTGTTGGCCTTGGCTCTCCATGAAGTCCATTTACGCTTTCTCTGAAACACCCTGGCAATAATAAACATTTCTAACTGACCCAGACAGCCTCCTCATGTTGCTCCATCTAGTGCATTGCTGCTCCCCTTTCCTCTAGGCCAGCTTGGGGATGTAACAGTGGGTAACACTGTTGCCTCACACTTCCACTGTTGGGGAATTTAAATCCTATCCTGTGTTCTCCCGGTTTTGTGTGGGTTTCCTCCCAGTAAGAAAAGGTAAGTGGCCATGCTAATCATTGTGGGTAAAAAAGCCTTAGTGTGTTAGTGTGTGCTCTCTGATTGACTGATATATGGTAATATGCCTGTCTTGCCTGATATACAATCCAGAAACCATACAACTCTGTGCTACGTGTTTGGCAGATAGCTGGATAGAAGGAGGAATGGCTACGGGCTAAAACAGTGATCATTGTAGCATATTCAAAATTTTCTAGGTGATCACTTTTTCATATTAAATATGTATACAGACAGCTATCCACCACCAGAACAAATGGTGTTGCAGCCATCCATCAACAGAATGAAGTGGCCATCCACCTAAGCTGCCCAACTGAAAAAAGGCGTTTTCTTGTTCCTTACTGTGGTCATCAAGGCTCTACAGCGGTTGCAAGCACTCCTTGCCTAGCGACATAAATTAATAATTTATATTCCTTTGATTTAGCGAATCTGAGTGGTGCACAGCACCCAATTATATATCCTAGGATAAAAGACTTCCTGCCTTTAAGGTTTTTTGTTCATTCTGTTTTCCTCTAAAATTATATACTTTTTTCATTTTTTTTTTACTCATTTTCTTTTAAAAGCAGGGCTTGCATATGTGTCAGAGATAGCCTTGGTTACATTGTTATTGTCAAAGTGGCCTCAGTCACTGGGCCATTTCATTCAGGGGCAAGGTGTGTCATTGATGGCATCCCTGTCATTTACACCGCTGCTCAAAATTATAACAGCTGACAACTACTGACCCCCAAAGAGGCAGTGAGGTGACTAACACTGTGTTGGGTTACAAATACCCTCCATCTGGCAATTACCTGAGACACAGACCAAGGCCATTTTTCCCAAGATGCAATTTCTATTTTGACATTTTCTCCAAACTGAGCACAAGCATGTATCAATGAATGTAATACTGTATCACTGTCTTTCTGGTTCAGATACAGGTGCTTTCTAACAGCGCAGTCTCATAACATGTTAATGACATTGTCAGCATCAGTGAACAGCCTCCCAGTCATCTTGTCTCTTTACAGGTCAGCTTGTAAGATCAGATCAGTTTGATTTTGGAAATAGACTGCAGGCTTCCACATGCAGGGAAATAGACAAAGTATGACTTGATGACATTGACCGTTTTATGGTGATTTTTTTTTGGGCTGGACAGCAAGAGACAATAATACATATTATTTTATTTTCACTGACAAAATAAAGGATGTGCATTGTGTGGATATGACAGCTGTTTTATACAGCTCTGAGAAAGTTCAATATATAGAATGCTTTGACAGAAATGTGTGACCCAGAGACAGTGAGCTCTTACCTATTTTTCTGGTAACTTATGTTTAGTTTAATGCCATTGAATAGCAAGCAAAGCAAGCTAGCTGACACATTGTTACCAGGGTTCATGCTGCCCACTGCTGGAGTTTAATCTATACAAATGTAATGCAGTGAAACTGTGCCAGAAACAGCACACACTGAAGTAATGCTTGTGAACCTATTTTCACAGTCCCATTTGCTGCATGGCTATTGAATGAATGTGCTGCATATCCAGTACAAGGTATAGAGCCTATCCCAGGAAAAGGACACATATCTTCATAACTACTGCTTATGATACTAATTGTAACTAGTTAGTTTCATCAAATGTTCTGTATCAGATAGACACACAAGATAAAATGCTGTAGAAGATGGTAATAACATCAGTAAGAACAGTCTGGACCCTCAGCAGTTACAGGGGTACATATAGGGGTAGATGATGCACACAGAGAGATTGAGGAGTCTGGTCAGGATTGATTTTTGATTGCAGTGCTTTCAATATCATACAGCCTCTCCAACTTGGGAACAAGCCCCAGGAAATGCAGGCTGTTTCCTCAGCAGTGTCCTGAATCATGGACTACATAGTAAGCAGCAAACAGTTTGTGATGCTCTGGGACTGTGTGTTGGAGATGGTGATGAGCAACACAGTAACACGGTAGGATTCACCTGTTCACCTTCTACACAGAGTTCAAGTACAACTCCAACCTGTGCCACCCACACATATTCTGTGATGATTCCACTACTGTCTACATTGAAAATGTAGATGAACAAGAGTACAGGAGGTGTATCCAGAACTTTATCACGTGGTGCAGCAAGACTTTGCTGTACCTTAACATCAATAAGGCAAAGCAGCTAGTGGTGGACGTCTATCATGCCAGACAGCTTATAAGGTGTGGAGGTGGTATGGTTATACAAATAGCAGGAGAACCAGAGAAATATCCGATTGGATTGGATGGACAACATACAGTAGATGCTCTGTACAAGAAAGACTTGAGCACTCTGTTCTATTTGGGAAGGCTAAGGTTTTTCACTGTGTGCAGAAAGCTATTGTGAATGTTCTAACACGGTTTCCCAACCCAGTCTTCAGGGACCCATAGACAGTCCACATTTTTGCTCCCTCCCAGCTCCTGGTTGGTAGACTGTCTGTGGATCCCCGAGGACTGGATTGGCAATACTGTTCTAACATTCCATATTAGCCAATATATATATTTTTTTAAATGACAATTTGGGCCAGGGGGCAGGTTTATTAGAGAGCTGAACCTGAACCCCCCAGAGGCAGGTGCTGTAAGATGGAAGATGGCAAAGGCGTTGACCATTATGACCCTGTCGCTTATCTCCTTATAATGCAATATCCATAAGCACCTTATGGACTCAAGGCATGGCACATGTGGGGAAAGGCAACAATACACTTTGCGGCTCCAAGACAAGGGATCAATTAAAAAAAGTGAAAACACTGAGGTAGACAATAAAACCAAAAGGACCACAAGGGGCCAAAACAATCAGGGAAAAACTACAGAACTAAGAGACTAAAATAACATAGCCAGTGAAACAGTACTAGCCAGGACTAAACTAACAAGATACCAAAAGGAAATAAATTCAGGCAAGAAGGCAACACCAGAAGCAAGAACTGGCATGGGAACATACTGTAGCATGAGCACAGGCACATAATACAGTGACTGACTAACAAACTGAGTAAGAGCAGGCACTTAAATACACACAAGGCATCGGGGCAAACAAAGCACAGGTGTAATCAACTCAACCAATCAAAGGGAACACAGATTAACTAGAAACAGGTGGGGTGCATTATGAGTAACTAATCACAGAGCAAGAGAACTCCAACAAACACTGAACTCTATGAAACACTGAAGTCTAATGCAAACAAAAAAGAGGCGACAAGTAGACAAGCAAACCAAATCAGGAACACAAGTATAAACCATAAAAGATAAAAGAAAAACCAAAAGCTAGGGGTAAAATGAAACTCAAAAATAAATGAGCAGTGAGGCAGGCCAAAGGCCATAGTCAAACCCATGACTGGATGGGTGTCAGCTTCTAAGCCAGTCACTCAACCCATGAGCTCTGCAGCAGTCTGGGGGAACAAAGAAAAACACACAAGGCTATAGCACTAAGAGACAGAGGGGGAAAGCAGGATGACCAGCAACACCTGCAGGCCAAATGGGGAAGAGACACAAAGGGCAGGGTCATATGGTACAGACCGTTACACCTTTAGTCATCAGCTTATCCCACCACAATGTGCCAAGAAGTGTTACTGGGACTCTTTTCTCCCAGCAGCCAGAAGACTGTATACTGCATTCTCCCAACAGGCCTGCATTCATCCCTGCCAACTGTAATTGGACAGTATTGTGAGTCATTGCCTGCATAATCAATGGCCAAGCTAGGTAAACCATGAATACAATAATCAGCAGTCCTACGCATCAATTTTTCCATCTGCAAGACAGGGTTCTGTCATCATTATTTTAGCTGACTCATAGTTACACAAACAATGACAGCTATAGCAGATTGTTATAGCCTCAATAAAAGCTTTAAGTCATGGCTCATCCATCAATAAGACTATTAAGAGATTTAAAGCCTTCAGCAGCTTTGTACTGAGACACTGTGACATCATAGATCAGCTTTTGTGTGGAGTATGATATTCCCACAAGGTCCTGGGTTATTTACAACAACAATAAGCTATGGTTTACGGGAAAATTCAGGCAGTTTCGTAGGACAAAAGAGGGAACCTTTAACTGTGGGGAAAATGACCTCTTCAAGACTGACAGGTACTGAACAAGGACTGGAGAACTGGAGATGGGAATTAGAGCAACCAAGCGTAGGTACTCGTAAAAGCTGAAAACATAGTTCTTAGCCAACAACCTACAATCAGTGTGGAAAGTCACAAAACACCCACTGTATTGATGGCCTGATGACCTAAACAGATTCTGCTATAGGTATGAAAGGCATTAGATAACCCAGAATTGCCCCTTGCCCTATTATTAATATATCACCCTTTCTGCCCCCCCACCAGCCCTAACAGTCAGGATGTCAATAGACTGTTCAAGAACAAAAAACCATAAAAGCTCTGGACCTGCATTCTGTCTCCCTTGTGTCCCTGAAACACTGCAAATCAACTGACACCAGCGTTTGCTGACTTTTTAAATCAATCTCTGGACCTATGCAGTATCTCCTCTTGCTTCAAAAGCAACCTCTGCTTTACGGTATGGTGCGGGGCTCCTCTGCCCACAGCCGGACATCAGTACAGAGAGTAGTGGGGACGGCACAGCATTACGGTACGGTGCGGGGCTCCTCTGCCCACAGCCGGACATCAGTACAGAGAGTAGTGGGGACGGCACAGCATTACGGTATGGTGCGGGGCTCCTCTGCCCACAGCCGGACATCAGTACAGAGAGTAGTGGGGATGGCACAGCATTACGGTACGGTGCGGGGCTCCTCTGCCCACAGCCGGACATCAGTACAGAGAGTAGTGGGGACGGCACAGCATTACGGTATGGTGCGGGGCTCCTCTGCCCACAGCCGGACATCAGTACAGAGAGTAGTGGGGACGGCACAGCATTACGGTATGGTGCGGGGCTCCTCTGCCCACAGCCGGACATCAGTACAGAGAGATCATTCTTAATCTTATTTCATCGTCTTCCCCTCCAATGCTAAGAGACTTGTTTTCCTGCTGACCCTCTCATCTAACACAACTCATTGTAATGTTGACCTTGTGTTAACACACATATGACCAATACATTGCAACTTGAACTTAAGGCATCCGTTGCTGACGTCTTGAAATACAGAGTTCATAAAAGACTGAAGCACAGAGGGGATGTTAAAGATATAGCTTAATTGGCCAAAATCAATATCTGTGCAACATCACAGTCCACGGTGAATGAGCTTAATTAAAAATAAGAGTCTGAAAGTAATCAGAATAACCCTAAATTAACTAGAAATCTTAGCTGAAGTGTTCTAAAATTGCCCCAAAATTAATAAAAGTTGGAGCTGAATATGGAGTAATTTAGTTGGATCTGAAGTTTAAATATCTTTTTCAGAAGGACACAAAAAGACCTATATGCATTCAGTGCCATTGACTGCCCAATTGGATTCTGTTGCTGGGCCAGTTGGTGGTTCCTTACACCATTAAGCTGCCTTCTAATCATGTGCAAAGCCATACCGTATATATTGCCTTATGTGGCCTTGCTACTTTTTCACATTTTTGTCGTAGAAATCTGAAGACAACTATAGCGAAAAGATTTGTAATAGGAAGATTTAACACATCCCAGCCCCAATTGCATACCTGTTACCATGGTCAGTGTAAGCTATCTAATACTGTACATGTCTGCTTTGCATGACTGGTCAGAAGTGGGATCCCACACCAATCCAGATGTGTGCGCCAATGTTCTCTATGCACAGAATTTCACCTCCTTACAAATTGCATTGTTTAAGTTGTATTACTGACAAAACTTTCATACGTATTCTAGTGCAGTGTTTCCCAATCCGGTCCTCGAGAACCCACAGACAGTCCATGTTTTTGCTCTCTCCCAGCTCCTGGTACAGGTGTCCAAAAATGCAGACTGTCTAGCAGGAAGACTGGAGGGAGTGAAAACATGGATTGGCATTAGGTCCCTAAGGACTGGATTGGGACACACTGTTCTAGTGTATTCCACTTCCTTGAGTATAGGAGCAGTGTGACACATGTCCAAGTGAGCAGAGTGCCAATATGATATATGTATACAGAGGCTATGTGGCCAGTGAGCCCATGAGTATAGGAGCAGTGTGACACATGTCCAAGTGAGCAGAGTGCCAATGTGATATATGTATACAGAGGCTATGTGGCCAGTGAGCCCATGAGTATAGGAGCAGTGTGACACATGTCCAAGTGAGCAGAGTGCCAATGTGATATATGTATACAGAGGATATGTGGCCAGTGAGCCCATGAGTATAGGAGCAGTGTGACACATGTCCAAGTGAGCAGAGTGCCAATGTGATATATGTATACAGAGGCTATGTGGCCAGTGAGCCCATGAGTATAGGAGCAGTGTGACACATGTCCAAGTGAGCAGAGTGCCAATGTGATATATGTATACAGAGGCTATGTGGCCAGTGAGCCCATGAGTATAGGAGCAGTGTGACACATGTCCAAGTGAGCAGAGTGCCAATGTGATATATGTATACAGAGGCTATGTGGCCAGTGAGCCCATGAGTATAGGAGCAGTGTGACACATGTCCAAGTGAGCAGAGTGCCAATGTGATATATGTATACAGAGGATATGTGGCCAGTGAGCCCATGAGTATAGGAGCAGTGTGACACATGTCCAAGTGAGCAGAGTGCCAATGTGATATATGTATACAGAGGCTATGTGGCCAGTGAGCCCATGAGTATAGGAGCAGTGTGACACATGTCCAAGTGAGCAGAGTGCCAATGTGATATATGTATACAGAGGCTATGTGGCCAGTGAGCCCATGAGTATAGGAGCAGTGTGACACATGTCCAAGTGAGCAGAGTGCCAATGTGATATATGTATACAGAGGCTATGTGGCCAGTGAGCCCATGAGTATAGGAGCAGTGTGACACATGTCCAAGTGAGCAGAGTGCCAATGTGATATATGTATACAGAGGCTATGTGGCCAGTGAGCCCATGAGTATAGGAGCAGTGTGACACATGTCCAAGTGAGCAGAGTGCCAATGTGATATATGTATACAGAGGCTATGTGGCCAGTGAGCCCATGAGTATAGGAGCAGTGTGACACATGTCCAAGTGAGCAGAGTGCCAATGTGATATATGTATACAGAGGCTATGTGGCCAGTGAGCCCATGAGTATAGGAGCAGTGTGACACATGTCCAAGTGAGCAGAGTGCCAATGTGATATATGTATACAGAGGCTATGTGGCCAGTGAGCCCATGAGTATAGGAGCAGTGTGACACATGTCCAAGTGAGCAGAGTGCCAATGTGATATATGTATACAGAGGCTATGTGGCCAGTGAGCCCATGAGTATAGGAGCAGTGTGACACATGTCCAAGTGAGCAGAGTGCCAATGTGATATATGTATACAGAGGCTATGTGGCCAGTGAGCCCATGAGTATAGGAGCAGTGTGACACATGTCCAAGTGAGCAGAGTGCCAATGTGATATATGTATACAGAGGCTATGTGGCCAGTGAGCCCATGAGTATAGGAGCAGTGTGACGTGACACATGTCCAAGTGAGCAGAGTGCCAATGTGATATATGTATACAGAGGCTACAGTATGTGGCCAGTGAGCCCATGAGTATAGGAGCAGTGTGACACATGTCCAAGTGAGCAGAGTGCCAATGTGATATATGTATACAGAGGCTATGTGGCCAGTGAGCCCATGAGTATAGGAGCTAAGATCTTACTGCCACAAAAAATGTTATTTATGGCTGGTGACTTTTGTTTATGTATCTTCCCATAATATTCCAAGACAATTGTACCAAGGAAAAGTGTCTGCATGGCTTACATGATTTGTGAAAGCTTAGTTTGCTACATTTTGCCAAGTTAAATTATGAATCAGAGTACCTTAAAAAAACTGCAGAGCTGTCAAATGTAGTAAAAGCCCTAAGCCAATCACTGATTGCATTTGAGGATATCAGCTACAGTACTCACAAGTCTTACAGTATGTTAACAGTCTCTTAATGCTGATAGAGTCAGTCAGTTATTTACCATTTTTAGAGGCCTGTTCTCTAGTCAATTGGTTTTTCAATAAATTCAAGTTACTTTTATAGAGCAGATTGCCGCAAAGCTCTTCACCTTCAACAAGGAACGTAAAAGGTGAAACAATATGTATATAACTAATGCTGCCGGATCAGATCTCTGGAGAGGCCTTGTTGTTATGTGCTTGAGCTGGTACTTAACCTGAATTTCTCCAGTAAATGTAAAATCTCCAGTGGTATAAATAAGTTTTTATTTGCATACATATGTAGGAGAACTGAAAACCGATGAAACCTGAACAGAACAGACCTGATGACATCTGACAGTAAGATGAATAATGGAGTGAAAATGCTGGCAGACGTGACGCTATGATTGCAGAAATATTTCAGGTCACGTTGCCCAGCCACACAAGACAATGGTGTTCTTCTGTCAGGTTGACATTACTGATGCTTTCTTTATTGAACCAAAACAGCCATTCATTGATGAAACGAGAAAAATATCTTTGCACTGTACCAATAAATATTAAAAATGAATTATCCCGATTACCAGCATGCCTTTGGTCAAGCCACTATCCATCCATCTATCCATTAACTTCCGCTTATCCGAGGTCGGGTCGCGGGGGCAGCAGTCTCAGCAGGAAAACCGAGACTTCCCGCTCCCCGGCCACTTCTTCCAGCTCCTCTGGGGGAATCCCAAGGCGTTCCCAGGCCAGCCGAGAGACATAGTCCCTCCAGCATGTCCTGGGTCTTCCCCGGGGCCTCCTCCCAGTGGGACATGCCCGGAACACCTCACCAGGGAGGCGTCCAGGAGGCATCCTAAGTTGATGCCCAAGCCACCTCATCTGGCTCCTCTCAATGCGGAGGAGCAGCGGCTCTACTCTGAGTCCCTCCCGAATGACCGAGCTCCTCACCCTATCTCTAAAGGAGAGCCCAGCCACCCTGCGGAGGAAACTCATTTCGGCCGCTCGCACTCGCGATCTTGTTCTTTCAGTCACTACCCACAGCTCGTGACCATAGGTGAGGGTAGGAACGTAGATCAACTGGTAAATCGAGAGCTTTGCCTTTTGGCTCAGCTCTTTCTTCACCATGACAGACCGATGCAACACCTGCATCACTGCTGACGCCGCAACGATCCACCTGCCGATCTCCCGCTCCATCCTTCCCTCACTCCTGAACAAGACCCCGAGATACTTAAACTCCTCTCCTCTCCTTAAACTCCTCTTAAACTCCTCGCCTCTCCTGGAGCCGACACCTTATCGTGGTGGAGGTCTTTGCGTGTTCCAATGATCCCAGGAGCTAAGTTGCCTGGGGCTTTATGCCCCTGGTAGGGTCACCCAAGGCAAACAGGTCCTGGGTGAGGAACCAGACGAAGTGCGGCTCACAAGACCCTTAATGATGAACAAAATATTGGATCCACGATTTCCCGTGCCCGGACGCGGGTCACCAGGGCCCCCCCCTGGAGCCAGGCCTGGGGGTGGGGCTCAATGGCGAGCGCCTGGTGGCCAGGCCTGCACCCATGGGGCCTGGTTGGCCACAGCCCAAACAAGGCACGTGGGTCCCCCTTCCAATGGGCTCACCACCTATAGGAGGGGCCATAGGGGTCGGGTCCAGTGTGAGTTGGGCAGTGGCCGAAGGCGGGGACCTTGGCGCTCTGATCCTCAGCTGCAGAAGCTAGCTCTAGGGAAGCCACTATTATTTGCAATATATAAATATAATGCAACTTAAAGTGTGTGACTGTGTGTTAACATTGTAGATGAGTGTTGTAACCATTAAATGTTTTACCATAGCTGAATGTTTTCATTAACGTGAACCCTATGGGCCGGTTTCCCGAACTAGGATTAAGACTAGTCTTGGACTAAATTGCCGTTTCAATGGAGATTCACCATTGTAACTCAAAGCTAGTCTAGGCTTAGGCTTAATCCTTGACTGGGAAACTGGCCAAAAATGTGATTGATTTGTCAACTTCCCTGTCTGTGCTGCGGCTGATTATCTCTTAATAAACGTGGAACTTTTGTCCCTTTTTATGAACACCTTCCTACTATTTGTTATTAAATCCATGACCCAGCACACAAATTCTGTTGCAATATAAAAGATCCAGGTTCTTGTATTTGTCAGCGAGAAAAAGGAAAAACAGCCAGCACATCTTTGTAGTGACTATATTGGTGATGAACGATGGCTACAGGTCAAGTTTTGTCTGCTCTAATAGAGTCAGGAGCTGCAGAATACTGCACTTCTGCTGGGTGGTATATGGCTGAGCAGGTTAGACCACTGTGCCTGCGATCGGGAGATCACTGGTTTGAATTCTGTCCTTGGCAGCGTAGTCAATTTCCTCAAACAAGGTCTTTAACCTCTTGAAAAATACCGCTGGAAAATGGCTGACCCTGTGCTCTAAATACAAGCATCCCTATCACTTGCATATGTATGTGTATCTCAAAAAGGAGCACAAGATGAGATACCTGAAAATTGAAGCATTCTGATATACTTGTGCAAATAAAGCATCATTTCAACTGATACACATTCCTGAGCGTGAATGATGTACTGTACAGCTCTCGGTGACCAATACACCTGTTCTCTTTCTGACTGATGTTACATTCTGTATGGCTGCTTCCTGTTGTGTTTGTGTGAGCCTCTACATACAAATAATAGGAGTTTGGGAATGTGGAAGTAAGCTAGCTGAAAATGAAAGAGGCCACAATGTTAGATGAGATGAAATATATTTATTTTGACAAGTGAGTTCCCGAGGAAATTGTCATGATTTTAGCCTTTGAATTTATTGCGAGGTCCTGTGTGGCTGCCTGGCCACCATTCTCACGCCTGTCGGAAGTCATATGAACTGAGCTGTGAACAGAGACGCTGTTCCGTCCGATCCAGAAAGAAGTCTGATTTAAAAAAAAGAAATGGAGTAGCAACATAGTTAAAGCCTAAATGGAGCAAATATCTGTTTGTCCCAGATATAGGGTTATACTCTTTGAAAAAGTGCTTTAAATTAAAACAATGTGACTTGGTTTATATGCAGTAGTTAATGTGTTATAATAAAAATGCTTCATTCATCCTACAAGCTGAAAAACTAAACATCTTTAATGGTCACCCTCAGTGGTGGGTTAGCATGCATATTCTATCTAGGTCACTTATCCTTCTAGATAAAATAAAGGTTATCTATTTAAACAATGAATGAAACTGTACAAAGCATAATAATAATAACAGTAATAATAATAATAATAATAATTTTATTAATAATAATAATAATAATAATAATTTATTGATCCCCTTGGGGAAATTTTCTTTATGCTTCCCCCAACGAGTTCTCTGAAGGAGAGAAGCGAAAGAAGCAAACCAAAAGTAATTAACCTGATTCTCTAGGAGCCTGGACACCACAGTTGGCCAGCAATGTTAAGCCAAATTACTTCCCAGAAAAAGCTGAACTCAGACTTCCTGTAATTAGTCACTTTTGCAGGTTGTGACAGAACGGTTCTGGGATAGAGAAATGGCTGATCTTAATGTTGCCCAATTATATTCTAATAGTCTAGATATAACAATTTACTACCTAGATATGTAAATATGAGAAGTATTTGAGGTTCAGCTCAACACTTCCATTATGCCCAGCTCAGTTGTCCTGCACCCTGCCTTACCTTGTTATACTGACACTACCTGTCCTTAATTATTCAATGCATACATTTATCCTCTTCCTGCCTTTGAACACTTGTGAAATATCGTGTACTTGTTGTCATTACAGTCTCTGCTTTGCTCAATTGCCTCTTCACTGGCTTGTTTTTAATTTGTGATTCTGACTCTGGATTTTATTTAGAATCTTTTTTTTCTGCCTCACTAGTTTTTGTTTATCGACTCCAGTGTTGGATTATATCTCACATTATCTCACTCTGTTTGCCTGGTTTTGATCCCCGTTTTCTGGTTTTTGACTATGAGTTTGGGTTGTATCTTTAAAGATGTCGTGCTTTGTATTTGGTTTCAGTCTCCTCATCATTACAATGCAGCGGAGCTGTACATATTTTTATAAAGCTTTGTAACCAAAAGAAATATCATGGAAATCTCATTGTCCACTTTTTCTGGTGTTTGAAGACCCTAGTATTATTGTCTAACTGATGCTCATGAGTATGTTTACAAAGCATTCTTTTCTGGGATCAGGAATTTATAACAAAATTATATCTTCATATGATTTGCATAACTGGGTGTAAATTTTCAGTCTCTAGTAAACACACAAAAAGTGGACTATGGCTACTGTATATCTTGCACACAGCCTGATGCAGAGAGCCAGAGACCTATGTGTTATCACACCTTTCCCATTTGAAGTATTGTACGTGTGTGGCGATCCATACAGGTGACATCTCATTCCTGTCAGAACTCACAACACAAACAGTGCAGTGTCTCATTAATTTTCTGAGGTGGATTGTTGTGAGATCTACAGTGGTGTGCCTTTGACTTCATCTCTCTCTTGTGCAGACACAAGTCAGGCAGGACCTGAAAGAGGTGAGAAAATGACCTGACGCTGTCTGTTTTCTGGGTTTTTCTATGAAATGGAAGAGAGCATGATTCCAAAGCTAATGTTTTTGTCATTGTAGGCTACAATGTCAGGCTGCAAGTATAACAAAACTTCAGTCTTTGCAGATCCAATTTTGTTCTCCCATGAGACACACACAGAGTACAGGTAAGAGCAATGTCTGGGGTCAAACATTTATCTGGCACCTCTGGAGTAGTTGGCATTAAGGGCCTTGTTCAAGGACCCAGTAGTAATGTGACTACTGTGGCAAACTTCTAGGAAGTGACATATCCTCCTAACACAAAGAGCAATATGCAGTGATTATTCTCACAACTAAACTATGAATATTCTACACTGGAGCATGACAGGAGGATGACAGTGTTTAGTAGGACCACATAACCCCATTCTAATAGAATATGGAGTATTTACAATGACCTTGTTCTGGGGATTGTAAAGTTATTTTCACATTTGGCGCATCATGAAACAACAAATACGTCAAAGGAAACCCCAAACTGTTGAGCAGTTGAAATCCTATATCAGGCAAGAATGGGACAACATTTCACTTTCAAAACTCCAGCAACTGGTCCCCTCGGTTCCTGAACTTTTACAGAATGTTATTAAAAGAAGAGGTGATGCAACACAGTGGTAAACAGGCCCCTGTCCCAAATATTAAGAAATGTGTTGCTGGCATCAAATTCAAATTGAGCATATATTTGTCATAAAACAATAACATTTCTCATTTTCTACATTTGATATGTTGTCTTTGTTTTACTTTTAATTGAATATGGGTTAACTTGATTTGCAAATCATTATTATTATCTTTATTAACATTTACACGGTGTCCCAAATTTTTTGGAAACAGGGTTATACAAATGAAGTTTGTTTCAGTCTCACATCTTTGCTGATACACATATGTTGCTCAACCTTTCAAGCAGAGACTCAGTATGTTTGAGTGATTTGCCTTCAATTGTCATTCCTTTTGTTTCTACATAGATGACCCCTGGGACTGGTGGATCTGATACAAATGCTGCATATCTTTACTGCATTCTCACATTCACAGAAAATACACTTCTAAACACATCTAACAGCTGATTGCCCTATATTACAGAATTGATGACAAAAATAATGGTCATTTTAATGTAACTTCAGTTTGGCCAATGATCTAGCTTCAAATTACATCATATTAAGCATACGCAGTGATATTAAGTATATGCAGTGAATTCTCAAAACATTGATAGCAAAGTTTTCTAAAGCGTTTCAAGGCTTTTTTCAGAATATTGCAGGATTTTAGCTGTTTGGAATTTTTAATTGCCTCAGTCCACATTTTGAAGACCATATAAACGCCAACAGGGTGTTGAGCAGCCAAGACTCGTCGATAAGGCATGTGAACAAAGGCTATCACATCTGGTACAAACCAAAAGAAGTGCTACGGCCGCACAAATGGCAGATAATTTTGATGATCACGGCACACAGATAATAAAATAATAATAATAATAATAATAACAACATGACAATATAATAATATTCAGACAAGTACAACTTGAAATGATGGAAGATCTGAACTGAAGAAACTTGAAAGACAAGGAAAGATAAACGTAGTGGACAATGCTAACAAAGCAGAGAGGATGCTGATCAAAAGTACAAGAAGGAAGAGGGTTTAGTGGAAAAGAAAACTAGAAAGACTAGGAAAACAATAACACTCTGAGGAGATACCTGAAAACATCCAGAGGAATGTAATTTCGCAGACGAGGGGGATATGCTAGGAAAGGCTCAGTCACCAAAGCTGTAGGGTGTGGACAGAGGAACTCTTTCTTCAAAAGAGGAAGATCATAGACTGCAAATGCAATAGGACTGAGAAGATCAGATTGATAAAGGGAAAGCAAAACTGTTGAGAACCATGTAAGTGAAGAGATCCAAAATTTTACAGTGAGGAGACTGCCATACAATTGATATGTAAGGAAACAGAGCTAACATTTTAAAGGATGGATTTAAAATGAATAAGATCGAGTTCAATTTTATTGCTGGTGAACTTCAGAAAGTTTTGGGTCTTCCAGGTCGTGACTGCAGATAGGTTTCCGTGTGAGGCATTGATGGTGATGAACAGATTTAGTACTAGATCAATTTGAGTATCATCAGCATAACAGTGAAAACTGACATCGTCTAACAATTGTCTAACTGCTGCTGAGGGGGGGGGGGGGGGGGGGGTAATATAAAAAAGAATTTCCCATGTGGCTTTTTCAACTTCCTGACCTGTCTGTACTTGGATTATGGATTCAGATCACAACGTGGGTTTGGTTTTCTTTGTTTACCTATATCTGCCTTATGACCTACTGCATGTTTTTGGAAAACAACTCACAGATAGAGATACGGGAGGTGAACATGGCGTTACTGCAAATGGATCTCATCATCACTGGTAGCTTGGTGGACAGCATTGTCACCTCACATCTCCAAGGTTGGGGGTTCATGTCCCTTCTTCGTGTGGAGTGGGTCCGTGCCGAGACTGTTTGGGGGGAAGGTGCTGGACCTGTGGGCTTGGTATTATTTGCATTATCAATGATCAAAAAGGGGCAATCAGGGAGACACTTTCAATAATTTGGGCAAAACAAGCAGATGCTCAGGCACCTCTCACCCACCCCTCACATTATCCCTGTGTCACAGGAATCTCTTCCTGCAATCCAGATTCACTATGTGTCCTCTGATGGGCTGGTATCCATACAGGATATACCCCAGCCTTGCTTCCTGTGTTGCCTGAGATAGGCTCCTGCAATCCTAACCAAGTAAAATGGTTTGATGATGGATATCTTAAGATGACCTCCATTTCATTTGAATCTGTCATATTCTAGTTAACTAAATAGTCCCATTCCCAAAGTTTTTACCAAACTTTTTTAAACAGTATGTGGTATTTCTTTGTATATACAGGGAGTGAAGTGGAATGTAATGTTTTATAATAAGATCAATTTATTCAGTTCAATGTATTTAAATAAAAGGATAAAGTAGCTAAATTTCATGTAAATCATGCATACTTAATGAGTGCTGCTTTTGTGGTTTGGGAGTTCAGTCCAGATGTACTGACAGTGATCAGAGGCACGATTGCATCTAGAAGGAGCTCTGACAGACATCAGCAACATCCACTTATTCACGTAAGAATTAACAGGTGTGTGTTTGAGACCCACTGAGGGAGTGGACAGGCAGATGGTAAGACAGGTAGACACAGGGGACAGAGGCTGTAGGTATAAAAGACCATGCAGGCAAGAAGGACTTAATTAAAAACCACTCTTCAGATAAAGACACGGCGCACTATTATTTTTGTGATATATCCATATTAATACGACCATTCTGCAACAAAACTGAAGAGTAAGGTGGGCATAGTAGGAAACTGGAAAAAAAACAAATTTTCTCTCTAAGTAATACCATTTATTATTAGGATTACAGGTTAGTTTTTGTATATAATATGATGTGAAAATTCGACTGTGAATCGATACGGTACAAAATGGTTTGAGGAATTATCAGAGGACGCCATTACAGTCGAAAACCTAAGATATACATGTAAATGTCATTAAAATATCCAAAATCTCTTGTTTCTCAACAAACATTTGATTTTATTATTCACCTAAAGCCAACATTCATTTGGAATATTTCACAATAGTATTTGCAACTATACCTTATTCCAGATGTAGGATTGGTTCGTACAATCACGAGTTCACTCTGCTCGTTTCTGACTAAACCAATGAAGTATATCATTTAGTATTTAAATAACTGTTAATTACCATATTGTACCAGCTGGTGTTTGAAAATAACACATTATGTGTAAAATAATATTACCTAAAACGGGCTCGTGCGTTATCTGAAATATATTCATGTTTGCCTGTCTCATGTCCTAAACTGCCGAAGACTGGGATTTATGGTGCTCGCTGCTTGCAACTGCAAATGACAGATACTCTTGGGGAGGGGGGATGCTTCATGAAACGGCTTAGCTTGTCTCCTCAAAGAGAGCCGACCCTCCTCCTCCTGCCGATGCGAACCAGACTTGCACTGAATCGACCCTCCTCCTACATACGTTAAGCAGGCTTGCAGATGCAGGCGTGTGCGGGATACGCGCGGGGAATCGCGAGCTCGTCTCGCCTGGAGTTTGTCCGGAACGCGCTCGGCAGCGCTCGAGACGTGTGCTTTTAAACTGGAAGCCAACTGACGGAGCGGGGCGACGGACTGCGGTAAGCGCGAGCCTTTCTGCTGTTCATCAAATCCCTTATTTATTTGTAAATAGATACTTAACCAATGGTAAATATCACACCAACATCTGGTTGTTCAACGATGTTTCGTACAACTTCAACATTGGCGGCGTCAATCTTGGTTAATAGGAAATAATTATTACGTTCTAGACTGTTCATTAGTCTAAACGGTTAATGACATGATTTGTTTTTCTTAGTCTTCTTATAGTGATAAAAGCAATATAAAAGTTATTGGAACGGGTCGACCTCGATTGATATTGTTATTATATTTTTATATACCTAGCCAGTTGCGTTTTCACCAGAGCGATAAGTAATCACTTGACATAGGGTGTTTTTTCTCTCCAAACTTTACACCGATAAAACCCAGTGTGGCTTCGTATGATAAGCGGTGAGCGGTAAGACTCCGTCAGGCAGTCGTCATGCGTGAAGCTTATTCTACTATCATTTCTTATGCACGGCACGTCGCGACCCACAGGTGCGAAAACAAACCTTACAAAGTGACACTAAACCCATATTAGGAGCCCAGAAAACGCCGACGAGCCGCAGCCAGCTCGTCGGGACGCCTAAGTTGTTCCAGTCGTGGTTCTAAAGCCGTGCCCTGCGCGGTTCACTGGCCAAGAAATTCCTGCAGTGCACCGGAGCTTTTAAGTGCCCGAGGTACATGTTTGTCTAAGTAAAAGGAGATCAGCGAATGGGGGACCTGCCTAGCCATCTATATTTGGATCGCTCATTTTAGTGATCAGTGCACACCGAAGACAAAAGAGACCATGGGATTGAGTGGAGTCTGTTCAGAGTGTATTATATAGTTATAAAAGTCCAGATCAGTAACCCAACATGTGGCAGCATCACCAGGGAGAGGTGGAGTAGCCAAGTAAACGGCCAGGAATAGCAGGTGACCAAGTACACTGCCCCATGTTGCCTGGATTTTCATAGGACTTCAGCACAACATGTCTTACCTCAGCAAGGAACTGGAAGATTCCCTGGGAACAGTACTTAAATATGTAATCGTGGTATGTAAGATTAAACTGGAAACTTACTACAGTTCACCATTAGATTAACTCACTTTTCCAAGTTAAATGTATTGCTGCACAGGAGTAGTACAGACATTTAACATTGAGTTCCGGTTATGCTGGCAAGTCATATAGCATATTTAGGATTCTCAGATATCTCCGCTTACCATAGTTAGTCATATTTTTATAATTATTATAGAACCCTGCAACCCTAACTACTGTAGGATAAGCAGTTAGAAGAATGATGGATTTACTTTAGTTCTCCTTATCAATTTTTGGTTTCTGGCTGTCACATCCAGTCCAGAATGCAGTTCATTAGTTATCTGCTACAGATGTGGTTGTTCTCCATGGCCATGTCCACGTAAAGAACATTCTAATGTATAATCACCTACACTTGCAATCAGTTTTTTAAGTATGTGCTAGTCGGTCTCCTTGCTTTTATTCTTTTCTATTTGGCCTTGGTGAGCTTGTCTCTTGTTCTGGCTTTCTGAATCTGTTTTGATCTTTCAGCCAGAGGTGGATATCTCAGATCCAAAAAGTGAAAATCCAGACCAAGATTTTGTTTCAACCAACCATTTGAGTACTCTGTGACTGTGACCCTTTATACTCTACTGGCTGGTTGGTTGGTTGAAACTAAATTCTGGTCTGTATTTTTTCTTTCAGCACATAAACTATCCACCCCTGCACAGTTTTCTTTGGCTTTGCCATTGGATTTGTTCTGGTTCTGACTTTTGGTTTATTTTTAGGTTTTGCTATGTGTCTTGGTTCCTAGTTGTCAAATTCCTGATCTTGAATAGTTTCCTGATCTTGAATAACACTGTCTTCTACCTGACTCATCTGTACTTCAGCCACCTTGGTTGTGTAGTTTGTAGTCAGCAGTCCAAGTCCTGTCAGCAGTAGGTACATGGAGGGTCACCTGCTGAAGCGGGAAGGACTGACATGCAAAAAGTCTGGCCACAGGGGTTGGGAAATATTAAAAAAAATATGCAATGTTTTAATTAAAACATATTGGATAAACAATGATATTAAAATCACCTGCTCACAGACACATACACACCCAGCACCAAGTGGGGCACTTTTTTAGCCAAGAAAAAAAAAGAAAGAAAAGCTGGACTTACAACTTGCTAACCAGGAGGAAGGGGAGGGGCGCTAATTAGAAGGGCTGATTCTCAATTTTTAGTCTCTATGAAAAATTTAGAAAATGATGGATTGGCAGCGCAGATTTAAGTATTAAACGTTATTCCCACCTCTCTTATTTTGCAAAGATCGCAAATCGCTGTGCTACTGGTTTCTGTTAAAAGCGTAAACTACTCCCAGATCGTCACGTCTTATCTTACGCTCCTCGTACTGCGAAGGGTATGCGCATGACGTCATAGAAGGCGGAAGTCACTGTACTCACACCCACTGAGTAGCAAAAAAGACTGAGGGGCAGCGTTAGCGATTGATTTGAATGCCGCAAAAAAACACGTAAAATGGGAAAGAGCTGTTGTGCGATTGATTGTACAAATAGATTTAACAGGAAATAGGAGCTATCTTTTTAGAGATTGCCAAAAACTAAATAAGTAAGTATAGGACGTGGATCGGTCAGGCATGGCCGATACCCGATCCGTCAAATAGGTCTGGATTGGCACTGATACCTGCATCTCTAATTTTCACTGCACAAGGGTTAATTTTAATTCCACAATGGTAATAAAATCAAAGCATTGCTTTAACATAAACACCAAAAGTACTGATCACTTTAATCAGTAGGTTCATTTGAATAACATGAATACTTAATATGTTAAATACATAAGTCAAGATATTCATATTTTTAGAGTTTTAGCAAGTCTTTTTTTGAAAAGACATTTCTGAATTGACCTCAGGCGGTCTGAGAGACTATTGTTAATTTCTCCAGAACAGCAGTATCAATTTCTAACATATCCAGGGTACAGTATAACAGATTGGGTCTGTCCCCTCACCACTAGTATGCTGTCTGTTCTTGTCTGCTCTGTATGTAGCTTGAAATAGTTTACAAAACACCATGTAACCAGATGGAGATGCATTTGAGCAGTAAGCAATACATTTGTATGGATATGTGATTGTGGGTGGATTTGAAATCTTGGAAAGTAATATTTCATCTGGAACTAAACAGGGGCAGTGTAGCACAGCCTGACAAATTCTTCCTGAAAACCCAGCCTGTGAAGCGGAGTTTATTTTCTAATTCAAGCCTATCCTGGTATTGGTATCTGTCCAATTTTAGATGCTTAGATAAATTGAACTTGAAAAAATTGAGGAGGTTGACATAAGGATTATTTAATTTGTTTTCAAAATAAAATCAGTGTCACTGAACTCTGCCTTTTGACATATACGTTGTAGTTGTAGATTCTTGATCAATTAAAATACAACAGCCCTCAAAGTCCACAGGCCACATTTGAAACATTTTTTGTGGAAATCCATCTATGGATAAGTGGCCTTTCCACATCAGTGGTATCCACTGTAGCGAATGATATTAAAGGTTTTTATTTTTTTGTCGTCACCCTTTGCTGCAGTTAAACAGTGTTTCTTCAGTTATGGTGTCAATTCAGACACTTCTCATTATCAAAAGAATTCAAAATGTATTTGACAGATCTTTTTAAAACTGCAGACACGTATGGATGAAGTTCACATTTTTAGACCAATAGCATCAAAAATGAATCAACGCTAAAAAGTGGAAGTAAAGGGATGGATGACCACAGAAGACTCTTGACATTGAATTACATAGATGGTGATCTGGAGCCTATTTACTTTTGAGACAGGCTACTCCAATATTAAAGTAGCATCAATTAGTGGCGCAACATGAAAGGACAGATCTAATGAACCTGATTACATTGAGAGAAATCACACAAAGTTGAGCTTAAAATAAAGATTTTTTTAGTGTGGTGGGGAGAGTTTTAAGGGGGCTCGAGATTAGAGGCTGAAGGGTATGTGAGTGCGCAGATCTAATGAACCTGATTACATTGAGAGAAATCACACAAAGTTGAGCTTAAAATAAAGATTTTTTTAGTGCGGTGGGGAGAGTTTTAAGGGGGCTCGAGATTAGAGGCTGAAGGGTATGTGAGAAGTAGGGATTAGATGGGGGGGGGGGGGTGACAGGCTCATCTGGGAAATACATTGTTGTTTCAACAGCATCTTGTCCCATGACTGATGAAATTCTCTTCTTTAAATAGTATACTTATGTAGGCATTTTCCAGTGGAGAGTTTGCGTAACATGAAATAACTTTTACTTAATACTGTGCAGTTTTAAGCTATGTACATACATATCCGATGTGTGAACAAATATTAAATACAATGCCATGAGATTTTTTTTCCAGTGTTCATATTATGAACTGTAGTTTATTACACCTGTTTTTTTATATTTAGTATTTTCCCTAGTTATTGCTGCTCAAACAATTTTATTGTTGTTTTGTTGGAATTATTAAATAGAAGTAAACGTTCACAGTGGCACTATTAGTTCTATTCGCGCCAGCTTTTTGTGTGAGGAAGTGTCATGTTTTCTCTGCATTTGAGTGGGTTTCCTCCCTCAGTTTGGAAAATCTCAGACAGGTGAATTGTTGTCTATTTTGCCGTGGCGTATGGTTGTGTCTCTGCTCTGTGATGGACTTATTATTATATCATGCTTGTCCCCTGCCTCATGCCCTACCGAACCTGGTGTAGGATTCAGGCTCATTGCAGGCTTGCGATTTAGGCTGTGATATGATGATATATGACAATAGAAAAATGTGTGTCATTTCATATTATGCTCTATTGCTTATTTTGTTGGGTTGCAAATCGCATTCTTTTAAGTCGCACACATTTTAAGTTATTTGGACAATGGGGGTGTCTACTAGATCCATACCACCTCCCTGATTTGTGCCTTGCATGTCTGTAAATGCGCAGCGTTTTCGAGCATGTGCACACCGCATTTCCTTTTCTGACATGGTCCGATCCGTTTATCCTGCTGTTTTACAGCAGTCCATATTTACAGTAGTTGTTTTATTGTTTATTGGTTTATTTGTTATTGGTGTTAATGATTCCACTGACAAAAAAAATTGTTTTTTACATGTTGTTTTAAGTGTTATTTAAGTGGTATTTTGGTATACAAGTTTATAGGTTCACTCTGAACTAAAATAAAAATAACATGCATTTCTCTAGTTGTTTGTCCTATTGGCAGGGACATGTATGGTCACCCCACTGTGACTGGGGCACCTAATGAGACCCATAAATATGCATAAATATGCAGGTACCATACAGAACTTTTACAGAAAACTGAAAGACAGAACACCACGATATCAAAATCAGCATATCTGACTGAATATCCCCTTTTTGGCTGGTGGAGATCGCTCACAACAGTCCATAAAATGAACCTTATGTTGCTAAAATATCTTTTTTACATTCAGATTTTATATTTTGGTATGTGCTCAATTAAAAATTTGCACGAAAATTCTAAATAAAAGGAGAAAAATAATCAAATATGAGTAAGTACCTTTTATTCATCCATACATTATCAGAAACTGCTTATCCTATTCAGGGGTGTGGGGGATCCAGAGACTATCCTGGAGACTATGGGAACAAGGCAGGGAATAGTCCAGGGTGGGACACCAATCCATTGCAGGGCACACACATGCACCATTCACCCACACATACGGGCAATTTTGTAACTCCAATCAGCCTCAGCGTGTTTTTGAACAGTGGATGGAAACCACAGCATCTAGAGGAAACCCCTCAGGGAGAACATGCAAACTCCACACACATGGTACCCTGGCGGAGACTCAAACCCAAGCCCCAGAGGTGTGAGGCAACAATGCTAACCACTGCACCACCCCCTTCCTTTTAGTCGTCATGTACATAATTCAAAGTGTAATAAGAAATAGGCCTCTCCATGCGGTCATTTTATGTAAACTATTTATTCAGTGGATTTACAGAGAATATGCTATATCGTAATATGTATCATTATTTGATATTATTCTGATATTATCACAATATTGCAAAGTGTTAAGAATTTTTCCAGGTATCATATAAAACATTTTGATAGAAAATTAGGGTTGGGTATTGGTACAGATGGTCTGATTCACAAGCTAATGATTCAATTTCAATCCGATTCCATTTGATTCTGATTATATATAATCTGATAGGAATGAGATATGAGATACTATATAGCAGCTTAATATATTTGGAGAGAAGTTTAAAAAGCTCTAAATGGCATATAAATTTATAAATGCAGAGTCACTTCATTAGCTTGTGTTACGCACCATGTTTGGAGAAGAAAAAAAAAACACAACAATATTATTGTCATGCCCTGATTGTGCCGATCCTCTTGTGCACCATGCTCCCTCATCTACCCCGTGTGGAATCCCCATGTTATCAGCTGTTTCTAGTTGTCTCATTAGTCCAGTGTATTTAAGTGCTTTCTTGTTAGTCTTTCCCCAGTCCGGTCATTGACGTCAGTTCTGCCTTGTGCTCCGTATCCCCGAGTGTGTCATTCACCCGTAATAAACCCCATGTTCACCCGATTGCTTGCTGGATTCCCGCTCAGTGCCAGCGTATGCTGTGACAATTATCATAGCTGACACCAGGTCACATTCAGTAATATCCATTTTGTCATTTCATCATGCCCTTTTATTTCAATTGATTTATTTTGCTTCTATATAACGTTATTTGTAAGTAGTGTACTGAACTTGATTGGTGTGAGAATAAATCCCTGTTTGACTTGACTTGTTCGCATTCACATGCTGGAGTACTGCACTACCACGGCTGATATTCCAAGATGGCAGTGCCAGGTGATTGCGCAATACTACTGCAACCCTCCTGCAGGCGAGAGAGAAATTAGTGCTCCTTATATGATAAGACCAATATAAGAAATTCTGCAAAAATATTTTAAAAGTCATGGGGCATAAAGTTATTAGGTCGATCTTGGAATATTATGAATTATGAATCGTCAAACCCAGGATCACGATCATAAAATCGCTATTTTTTTCACCCACTGCTAATATAAATACAAATTAGAATTCTGTTCATGTTTTTGAGCAAATCTTTTATCTGTTAATCCAAAATACTAAAAATTACTACCGTTACACAATAAATCTGCAGTTCGTTTTAGTGTAATGGCCTACTGCTAGCTTATCATTTGTGAAAAAGAATACAGATTAAAGTCATTATTTACTTCTAATTTACTTTGTTAGTAACCAGAAAAAATATTTGACATGGAGGTGCAAGTTTCCAAGTATGTTGAAAACCCCTGTCCAAAAACGTTTCTGCTACTAGGGCTGAGACAATAGTAGTTTTTAAGGTAGTTTACATTTACCTTAACATTGGTGCAGCATACAAAAATGAAAGACCAGTGTTGTAGCAGTATTAGTAAAAATATGAATGGTATGTTTGGTACTTTACTTTTTTGTGTGTGCTTTCAGTAGGTACGAGGACGAGGGTAAATGATGTAAATTTTGTCATCAATGGCTGGCTGCGGACAACTGCAGTCGGTGCGTATGTACAGTAGCCCAGATCTCTAGTAGAAACTGCATGTTTGCACCGAATGCACATATGGAAGATAATTAAGTAGTTCCAGTAGGTGGCAGCGCCGACTTTCACAGATTAGTGATCGACAAAAGGGTAGAGGAAGATTAGCAGAATAGCTATTGTTGTTGTTATTGTAGTAGTTAAGGTGAACAGCTGTATCACAAGGGTCAGAGGTACCCACATAGCTCATTTTTCATACTGTCCAGACATTATGCCGAGGTATATAGTATTTTAAAAAGCAAAACTATTCTGGCATTTAAAAATATTGGTGATAAAATTTGCATAGTGGAGGGGGGGGGTCCTGGCTTTGACTAATAACTGTTCATAAAAGTTTACACTGGTTGTATTTGTGTCTGTTGCAATGCATCTGCCCTCTCCTCTGATATTTCTGTAGTGGAATATCAGTGCTGTATGCATGCACCAACCGCGACTTCTCACATCCATAGCCAAAGGTAGTATGAATGCAATCTGCTGCGCACATGACCCTCTGCAGCCCAAAAGCACACGTGGAAAAGTATTTACAATATATAGATGCTGCACAGGGCCACACATTGAGCCCAATGTTTTCACTGTCTTTCTCACACACACATTTATAATTTGCTGAGGTATAAGATTTCATTTTAAAAAGTATGCAGCAACCTTGATTTACAGTACTGTACAGTAAAACTTCCACAGCAGGGCCATTTGCTGCCAGCAGCTAGATTGTGGGATTTCACTTCTCATGAAACTTTGGAACTAATTCCTGAACTTTAGTGTAACTGTCTTTCTGTTGCTGGTGCAGTGTTCCTTTCTCAGCTTGTAGTCTCATTTGTAGGGGTGTCACATTTGTCACAGGTTTCCTCGCGATACTATACAATATCGATTCCTTAAGCCAATGGGTCGATTTTTTTTGATACCTCAGAAATTCTCACGATACAATTCGATTCAGTTCGATACTGGGGTTAGTAGTCAAAATGATGAAATGTCACACAATCCTTTACATTTCAATGAATTAAAAAAGGCAAATATAATTAGAATTTTATCATATTTTATTGGTAACTAAAAATCTAGTGTAGTCAAGTATCCCATAATACAAGCAAAATAAAGTGCAATAAGGTAAAAATAAAAAACATTGCATGGACAGACATGTAGAATGAGGAAGATAAACATGACTGACTCCCGTGGTGAAACAAGTATGTCAGTAATCTTCTTTGAGAGGTTTTTTTAAGAAAAATTAAATGGTCAACGTTTTCAGGAGATTGTGTGCTCTGAGCGTAGCATCCTATGTCAACTGCCGTACTAAACATACGCTCTGAAGGTATGCTAGTTTGCGAGCTACTTAAAATGACCAAGTCAGAATGATCTACCTACTATAAAAATTTGCACGTATTTTAACATGAACACTGCACAACACGAATGGTATATACACCCCATTGCCACTTTATTCAGAATAGCTAGCTAGTACTGGATAGGACCCACTTTTCCCTCCAGAACTTTCAAAGGTAGATGAGTTATGTTTTCAGACAAGTCATTATGCACACTACTGCTGTACTGAGCTGGCATTCCTTTTAGCTTTAATCTGCCTAGTCTCCACTGACCTCTCTCATCAGCAAGGTGTTTCTGGCCACATAAATGCCATTGTCTGGATGTTTTTTGTTCACAGTACCATGCTTTGTAGACCGTGTATGTGAAAATCCTAGGAGAGTGGCTGTTTCTCAGACCCTGCATCCACCTCATATGATGCCAACAACCACAATGCATTCATAATCGCGTAGATGAGGCAAATTAGCTGTTCTAATACCGAAGGTCGAAGAAATACGTAAACTCCTTCACCCTGTCTGTGAGCCATATGTGTTCAATTGCAGCCACTTTAGGAGGAGGAGGCTGTTTGCATTAGGAAGCAGGTGTTCTTAACTGGCTACTGTATGATGGAATTGAAATAGAAAGGAGAGCATAAAATGTATTCATTCAGTTTACAAGCCATTTCTTGGCCTTGAAATGTATTTGTAAAAAAGGTGATTAAATACAACTTTTATGGTAATTATGTAAATCATACAAGTATATGAAATTTTAATCATTTTAAATAATTAAACATAGTGTACTTTCCGTGTGTGGGTAACACTGTGCCTCTGTGGGTGACCACAGGGGGCAGCGTGTGGCTCAGTGTGCTAAGCCGTGTGCCTGTAATCACAAGGTCGCCGGTTCAAGCCCAGCCTCAGCACGTCTGCGGGTCCTTGAGCAAGGCCCTTTACCCCCAGCTCCCTGGGCGCCGCTACGGGTGGCTGCCCTTCGCGGACAGCTTGCTCTACAAAGAGCAAGTTGAGGGAGGCGGGGATCAATAAAGTATCAATTATTATTATTATTGTGTCTCATAGTCTCATATAGGCCTGTCACGATAAATTTTGCTGGACGATAAATTGTCCCAGGAATTATTGCGATAAACAATAATATCGCAGTGACGTCATATCCGCCAGTGCGAAATACAGCTCACTTGCTTCCGGTTTAAGTAACTATGAGCGCAAGAAAGGATAAACTTGTGTTTCAGAAGCTAAAAAAAAACAATAATTTCCTAAGTGCACCACATCCTCAAAATACAATCGAGTTTTAAGTTTCCACACACACCTCTGGGAAATTCGGCAAATCCAAGATATTTATACTCACATTTCATATAATTTATTGCTACATTTTACTTTACCGCTTATAGTGAACACATCTGCTCAGGCGAAATTGATAATTATAATCGGATGATCATCATAACCGATTTTTTCTTCTTCATGTCTCAGTCTGACACGTGTATATTTCTTACATGAATAGTAAGTTATAAAACGGACAGCGTCACTAATTTTGATTGCAAAATATAGTACCACCGTTTCAAACGCTTTTCAAATTACAGTACTGTACAAATTAAATTACTGAACTGTGTATAATTAAAATACGCTATATAATACAGTATAATACTGTACCTAAATATTCAATTTTATTTATACAGTGTATTTTCACAACATTGTCTGAAAGCGTTCGCTGCAGCATCTCCGTGGCTCGTTTTATGGCGGTTTATCATAAGCTTTGATGAGTCTATATAACACAAATCTGAATATTGAACAGCTTTAATTAGAACTCTGAGAAATTACCAGTGCTGCCATACTTTTACACTATGATGTTTGTCGTTCTTCTTCATGGATCTGAAGCAGCAACCTCTCCTGTTCCCGTGTTTCTGTTTGACACTAAGAATAGCAAACACAGATTAACGCAATGTCTACTTAAGTACATATAGAACATACTAAGTTAAACATTCTCCGCTAGAATGACTGGGGATGTTCATAGTTACTTCATTGCCACATGCATACACTATCACTGTCCGGGCGTAACGTCTATTAACGTAAACTATAGCTAACGCCAGCCACAAAGTTGAACGAATAAGACTCCCCTTCGTATCTGTAGATGTAAGACAAGGCAAACATCTTAAAGCCCTTCTCTAATTTACGCGTTGGTACTTTGGAGAAGGATTTACAAAAGCGATGTACGTCGTTGATCATAAGTTTGGGCAAGTCCTGTAAACGGCATATATAAACCAATGCCATTTTTCACAGACCGGAAATGAGCGAGCCGCATTTCCATGAAAAGAGCCCACTGACACGAAAGTTCACGCTGCATTACTAGTGATGTGTCGTTCTCGAATGAGACGGCTCTTTGAGCCGACTTTTTAGTGAACGATGGGAGCCGGCTCCTGTTCAAGAGCCGTTTTATTAATGTTTATAGAATTGTCCGGGTTTTTGAGCTGCCTAAACATTAAGGACGACAGTGGCCGGAACACGTTGTCTTCCGAAAAAGCCCGCCCACAAGACAGTGTCTTATTTTTAACAAGCTCAAATCAGGTCATGCTAATCAGCATCAGGTTAAACGAAGAGAGGGGCAGTTTTTTAAAAAGAGCCGTTTAGGAGCCGAAAGAGCAGGCTCTTCTTGGTGAGCTGAGCCAAATGAGCCGGTTTGCTACAAAGAACCGATATTCCCATTTGGTAAAGACAGACACGAGGAAAACAAACAAGCATGCAAATGAAAATTAATCGCAGCCGGAAAAATTATCGACCTCTTTTTAATTATCATGCAATTAATTGATTTATCGTTTATCGCGACAGGCCTAGTCTCATAGCTAGTCTCTAAATTGCTCTGTGAGGAACATCTCATCCAGGGTGTTTCTCTACATTTGATCACCATGAATTGGCATACATTGTGCAAAAATTGTACAGAGCAGTACAGCTTGTCAGCCGGGGGGTGTGGGTGTTGATCGGTAAGCCAGATTTAATGTTTAGCTGTTTCTCTCTCTTTGCAATCAGGATGCACAAATGTGCCAAGTTGTGTTAAAAAGAGGTGTGACATGAAAATACATAGTTTAATTTTAGAAATTAATCCCCCCCCAAACCCCCAGCGTTCCATGGCTCAATGAAATACTGGCCACAGTCCGGGACCAGTACATTAATTATTTATTTTGTTTGTTATTTTGTTGTCTTCATTTGTTATAAAATTTAGTCTTTGCAGTCAGTATGTACAGCATACACCTGAGTAGTAATTACTACTAAATAAATATTGAAATGTTTCATTTAAAAGTAGAATCCAGCACAAGTGGCATTTAATAAAACATGCATCCTTTTAAAAACAGCTTTTTGACCCTAACTTAGGGCACAAGATTTTTTTCTTCTTCAGATATTGGTCTCATTCCCCAATATCATTCTACGTTTTTCTTCAATTTGTTCTTGGTCCTTTGGTCCTAAGAAGGTTCTAAGGAAAGTCTACGTCAGATTCACAACGTGTTCTTAAACCTCAGAATTGTTCGCAAATGTTTACTTATAATGATGAATTCCATTGTCCTCTTAAATTGAAAGTGCATGCCAGATGTTCTTAATTAACATATGTAAATGACTCACCAATCCCCATAAAAGGGCATGACACTGCAGGGCTGTGTGCACACTCAGAAATTTAAAACGGAAATTCAGAAGAAAAGCTGAGAGAGTAGTCAAGAATGGCCAAATGAAAATCTAAAGACTGTGGAACACCAGACTCTAAGCATAAGAAAAGCTTCAGGAAGTGAACAGCAAATGAGTGGTCATATGTAATAGTGTCAGTAGTAGATATAAAATAACAAAAAAGAGATGCATTGTATGCTATTACTGATTCAGTAATAGTTATGACATTTTATTATCATTTAATGATTATTTAAAACAATTACTATTCAATAATTATTTAGAAATACAGTAACCCCTTCACATTCACAAGGGTTAGGGATGAAAGATCCTCATGTATGTGAAAATTTGTGACTAATACTTGGGCACCCCTGACCTCAACCCATAACAGTCTGCTAGCCTGATAGATAACCTAAAAATTCAATTTATTATAACTATTTCAAGACATACTGTACTGTACACTTTTCATGTCAAATTGCTTTGTCATTTTCTATCTAGACCTTTTCATATAATACAAAAAGTCACTACTGTATGCACTGGGAGCACTACGTTTCGACCCATTATTAACAATACAGATTAACCACACTGTGTACCTAAGCAAATACATTTAATATTAAAGCTACGATATGCCCTTATGCTAAAAATATTACGTATCACTAATATTTATATATTATATGGTTTTATGTTATCCAAATCATTTTCAGTATTGTGTTTGGCTTGCGCATTGTCTACAAGTTTCTGTGATTCTTTAGCTTCAAAAATATTCCTGTTTGATTTCTTTCTGTAGTTTCTGACCAGCTTGAGGTAGCTGACCAGAATCCTATTTGTGGTGGTTTATCATTATCTCCCACATATTTTCTAATGTTCTGTCTGCTTACTTTGCAGGTGCAAGAGAAATCGTAATGTGAGGTCTGTTATGTGAGACGGGGTGTTTCTCCCCTTGTGGGTGGAGGTGGGCTGTGCTGAATC